>NC_059388.1:32063222-32068222 GCF_019703515.2 Myxocyprinus asiaticus | reverse complement strand
TGGATGGATGGATGGTTGGATGGATAGATGGTTGGATGGATGGATAGATGGATGGATGATAGATGGATGGATGGATGGATGGAGAGATGATAGATGGTTGGATGGATGGATAGATGGTTACATGGATGGATGGATGGATGGATGGATTGATGGACAGAAGGAAAGATAGATGGATGGATGGATGATAGATAGATAGATAGATAGATTGATGGATGGATGGATGGATGGATGGATGGATAGGTAGATAGATAGATAGATAGATAGATAGATAGATAGATAGATGGATGGATGGATGGATAGATAGATAGATAGACAGATAGATAGATAGATAGATAGATAGATAGATAGATAGATGGATGGATGGATGGATTGATGGATGGACAGACGGATGGATGGATGGATAGATAAAAAGAGAGAGACAGCATCTTATTGCAGATTAAAGGCCTTGTGTGGGTTTGTTTACATTAAAATTTTTGACCGTTGGAGTTTGAATTAACGAGCATTCCGTTGGTCCATTTGAACATTCCATCAAAATAAGTCTATTGACCTGAGTGGTGGTGGGGGTGTGGTCGAGCGCCAGTTTGTGAATGGAGAGCAAGTTTAGGAGACGAGAGCGGTAAGGATTATCACCTGTGGGAAATTATCTCTGAGAGTTTTTTTGTGTTACAGTGAGAGCTGGAGGGAGATAAAGGAGCAGCCAGAGCCGCAGTGAAGGAGAGAGAGGAGCTAGAGTCCCGAGATGACGCTGTCTCTGTTAAAGAGAACATTTACTTTGATTATTGAGCAACGGAGTGTTTTGGTTTGAGTGTGTATGCTGGAAAGAGACCTGTAATCAATGAAGCTAAAGAGTGTGAGCTGGTTCCCGCTTCCTCATTTTCCCTTGAGACCGACCTGAGGCCTGTCACATCCTGTTTCAGTGATGTCACTTTTTCCCAGCAGCCGCCATCTTTGTGACCATCAGCGGGAGGAAACAATGGCGGTGAATGGAAAAACACCTGTAAAACTAAATCCAAAAAAAACCCTCACATTTTCCAAGTCCCAGGAAAGGTGTAC
Source organism: Myxocyprinus asiaticus (assembly GCF_019703515.2). NCBI lineage: Eukaryota > Metazoa > Chordata > Actinopteri > Cypriniformes > Catostomidae > Myxocyprinus > Myxocyprinus asiaticus. Next base: position 32,067,169 of record NC_059388.1, on the reverse strand, counting down.
TCATGTCTGAGGTCAGCACAAACATTGCCAAATTTGACTCTTGCAGACATTTAAATATATTTTATCCACGATTCATCTCTGTACATCGGCGAGTCTGATGTGTGGTCTTCAAGTGCACACGTCTACCCGTGCATCACCGTAAACATCTCTCATTCAGAAGTGACCAATGTCTTTGTGTTGTTTTCTGCTCTGAATTGGTCACAATATTACAAAACGTCTGTGATGATCCCGTCTGTATGAATATAAGAGCTGCTTTTAACTCATGAAGAATACACAGAAAGCAACCGAGGCATTTTAGTGAATTAGACTATTATGTTTACATTGTAGTCTGGTGATGTGAATAAAGTCTGTGCTTCATGATCTTATGATGTGTTGTTTATTGATTAACATTAGTATATACACATTAAATATATACTACATATTTACATTATAGTGCTTTTTTATTCATTACAACATGTTACATTTATCACATACCCATATACAGTCTGGGTGTTATGAATAACATCGTCCTATGTGTATTTCCAGTTTAATTGTATCCGAATAGATGATGTTATAAATATAATAGACACGTGTACAGATAACTGACGTCTTAATAAATGAGCAAAGACCCACAAGTGTTTTTATCCATGCTCTCCCCCTTCGTCGCTGCTTGTCTTTGGTGAAATGAAGCCTTGTCACTTAACCCTTGTGCGACCTTCGGGGCATTTTTGTCTTTTTAATTTTTGTTTTTTCGATCATTTTGGCTGTGTTAACGTCAATGGCATAAATGTGTCCAAAGGAGTGTATTTTGGGGGGAATTTTGATAGTTCAACCTCAGTTCCTATAATACATCTATAATACACTGTGTACACAAAATAGTCACACTCAGGACCTTCAGGACAAAAATGTCCCCATTGAAACCCATTAAAACTGCAATATTTGGGGGCCTGGGTAGCTCAGTGGTAAAAGACGTTGGCTACCACCCCTGGAGTTCACTAGTTCAAATCCCAAGGCGTGCTGAGTGACTCCAGCCAGGTCTCCTAAGCAACCAAATTGGCCCGGTTGCTAGGGAGGGTAGAGTCACATGGGGTAACCTCCTCGTGGTCGCTATTTTGTGGTTCACTCTCGGTGGGGCGCGTGGTGAGTTGAGCATGGATGCCACGGAGAATAGCTTGAAGCTTCCACATGCACTGTGTCTCCGTGGTAACGCGCTCAACAAGCCACGTGATAAGATGCGCAGGTTGATGGTCTCAGATGCGGAGGCAACTGGGATTCGTCCTCCGCCACCCGACCATGAGGACTTAAAAAAAAAAAAACGCATTGGGAATTGGGCATTCCAGGAAAAAAAAAAAAAAACTGCAATATTTGATCCCAGTGCCATTAAAGCATAAAATCATGAATTCTATGATATTTGGCTTTCACTCCAGAGCCCTGGTTTCAAAATTTAAATGTGTAATACTTTCCACCAGATGGCGCCATTTTTCTCATGTTTAGCCTATGGAGCAAATACAAGCTTTTCCCCTATTTTCTGTTTGCTGTATTATAGAGCACTGCAGGCCAGTTGAATAAATGATGCAGCTAAAATTGTGTGGGTGTGGATGTCAGAGTGTGTTTTGTATGTGTGTACTGAGAAATGTGTGTGTGTGTATTGAGAAATGTGTGTGTGTGTGTGTAATAAACAACAGTGGCATTATGTAAACAAACTGGCATTTAAAGAGTTAAAATCCTGAAAATGAATGAATATTTGGTAGTTATGATCAGGACTGATATTGGTTACAAAAATTAACTAATTGAAAGTGGAAAATAATATTAATATATAATATTATTATGGCATTTTTTTGACGCGGACATTTTTGTCCTCTAAGGACCTCTGAGTAACTTTTTTAAATTGACGCACAAGGGTAAGATAAAACTATATTGAAAGAAAAATTACATTTTGGCTCTGGTAATTAAACAGCAGTTTCACCTTTTCAAGATTTATAAATATAAATAAAAATAAAAAATCCGACTTTTGTTGCATCTCACTGTGCAGCACAATGAAGGTAAATGGAAACATAGTGGCACGGTCATACAGTGACGTCACATGAAACACGTCAATAGGATTTTTCAGATTTTTCATCATCTGCTCTGCAAAAACAATAAGTCCAATCAGTTAGAAAAGACATAGAACACTATTCCAGAACATTCTGAAGGTCTGTGCCGAGTTTGGTGGATGTAGTTTGACAGCTCTAGGAGGAGTTAGTGTTTTTAGTGAAATTTTGGTCTCGCTTGCCCAGTAAAACACAAAAGCTTATAAACATGATCACGAAAGTGATATTGCTGTTACACAACAGTTCTTTGAACAAGAACTTTATTGATTAATTCACATTTTAGACACAATATGACCAGTTATTTGGGGGCGACTTGATCTGGAAATAGCCCCAAAAATGCAATCGTATTCTGGAAATAAGCCCAAAAACCTGCAACCAATATGCCCAAATTTAAAAGTGAATTAGTGTAACTCATTGCAATTTAAATGCTTATAATCAGAGTACAGTCACTCAATTACATTAATATGTAATTTATTACATACATAATATGTAATATGTCTGTGACGACAAATATAGACATTATTTTGCGTTTGTTGAGCGCAAAAAAGTGTTTTAGATAGTAAATAGGTTATTAGTAATTTGATAACTTTTCAATAATGTAATCAGTAATTTGATAACAATTCTAGGGAGGTAATTTGTAATGAAGTGGATTACTTTTTTGAGTAAATTACCCAACACTGATTATGCTTAATATCAGCACTTTTGGAATAAAACATGGCCAATCAGAGTGGAGGACCAGAACTCTCCGTTTGATAAACTTAAATGAAATATAACTGAGAAATTAATGAAGTCTTCTGAGCTATGAAAGAGCAACCACTGAGAAAATGAAATGCTCATCTGGGGAGGCTCCATGTGAACAGCTTGTAGCAAACACACTTGGCAACAACCGCGACAGAGCTGATCCGCACACAGCAACATCATTTCCTGCCTCTTCGTCTCTTTCTGAAGGTGAACATAATAAAAGCTCGTAATAAAACATGACAGAACAATTAAGACAATTAATGTAAAATGTGTGCTTTGGCTCCTCTCCGCTCACATGTTACAAGACTTAATGACATTTCCATATTTGCAGCACTCACACACTTATATTCACTTCCGAGCTCCCCGTGGGCTTATTGCAGTAATTATGATTTTCATAAACCCTTTTGTGAGCGTCTTACACAGAGAAAAGCCCAAAATGGAGCAGAATTTATCCTGCCAACACTGCGGTTCTGCTCGGTCTGGCACGGCCTGAAACTCGCGTTCTGAGAGGATTAATTATCAGAACTGAAGCTCCTCGGTGTCTTTATTATTTGAGCTTTCAAAGCCATCACACGAGCTCAGAGAAACACTTGAGAAAACTGGAGAAACTGAACAGCACTAACCAGAACACAAAACCATTATGTAGGAAATGAGGCTGTTGTTCATTTTACAAAGGCTACTTGAATGAATTGCACAAAAACAGGTCACATTTCACCCCTAATGCAAAAGAAAAAATAATTATTTAGATTTAGTATTCACAAAATGAAGTCTACTTTTGAGACTATTGAGATTTGTTGCACTGTGACGTTGTTTTTATGACAATTAAACACAAGTTTCTCATTACTGTAATGCATTCTTACTTTTCAGTTTGTTTGTAATTCTCATTAGTCTCAGTGTTGATTCTCATTAGATTTTCTATTAGTGTAATGAAATGTACATCTATGTAAAATAATAATAATAATACTGTAAAATAATGCATTTTTTATTTTTATTTAAATTAGCATTAAAGGCAACATAACAAACTTTGGTTTTATTTCACTTTGTTACACACAACACACACACACACAAAATGTCCTCGGACATGTGCACACACACACACACACACACACACACACATAACACACAACACGCACACAC
>NC_059388.1:32040722-32055722 GCF_019703515.2 Myxocyprinus asiaticus | reverse complement strand
CAAAAATATAGTGAGTAATAGCTAAGTATATATCTTTGACAATTATGTTGGTGTTGCTTATATGCCGCGTTTTTGTTTATAATTTCACGAAAAATAAACATAACATAAAATATCACACACCATTATTCAGAGGAGGTGATTATCTTTTAAACGAGTCCACACACAAGATAATCAGATGCATAGATCATTAGATAATCCACATGAAGCACAATGTGCACACACCACATTATGTGCTATCTGGCTAAAAACATGTTAGATTTCCTGGATCAGATGACTTACTTGGAAATTATGTATTACGTTGTCCAGTGTCATGGAACGCTAAACCAGTCGTATTCGTATTAGGATTCAGATCGCTGCAACCAGAGGTGGAAGTCATCCAAATATGTGCAGAGAGTTCACTGTAATTACATATGGCCACCAGGAGATGGCGCCAAATACATGACACAGACTCAGTGATGACTCAAATGGCACAGAATGGAACTGAATGAGATCTTGTTACTCATGCCTACATGCTTTGGAGCCTTTAACCACTGTTGTGTAATTAGTTCTTATGTAAAATTTTTATGTTTTATTTGTTTGGAGATGGCGTTTGGACACTAGTATAAATTATTTTTTAAATGCAATTACTTTTGATTGCTTTCGAATCAACACAAAATTGATACAGACATATAAAGTTGACATGATTGGGATCAAAACAAGTGCAGTTTTTCGGAGCTTCCTTATTCACACCCAGAGATATAATGTCAAATCATAAAAATAAGACAAAAGTTAATGTTTTGGCGAAAAAAGTTTTTGTGTGTTGTGTGATTTTTCAGCAGTTTCTTAGGCTGAGAGTCTCAGAATGTACTATAATATATATCATAAAAAAAATAGAAAAAAAATTTCTTTACAGTGATACCAAACACTTGCCCCTTCTTGTTTTTGTCAAGTTAAAAGCCTTTAATTTTGGGGATACCACTGAAACAGGAAATCTTTAAAAACACCTTCACAGCTTAAAGGGTTAAACCTTCCAAAATTGGCCTCATTCACTTGCATTGTAAGTGTCTCTCTGTAACCTCGATTTTTGCTCTTTTTCTTTTAAAGAAAAGGAGGGACGAGTCGAAATTAATTTTTGTGGTAATCAACATTATGCCACAAATGCTGTCGATTGACCTTAAGTTGTATTCAACCCAGAATATTCCTTTAAAAGAAAGCAAATTAAAGTTATCGTGAGTAATAAGTCAACATGAGCCAAAATTTACCGTTTAATTTCTTTAAAGGAATAAATTAACCTAAAATGAAAATTCTCTCATAATTTATTCACCCTCAAGTACTTTCTTACGTCTGTGGAACACAAAATGAGATGTTTAGCAGAATATCAGACACTATTAAGCCCGAGACAGGCCAATTGTTTAAAATGAATGGGAGAAATTGGAATGCCCAATATGGCTGATGTAGAAACTAAAGTCTCGCCTTACAGGTAAAAGAGCCAATCACCTTTCAGATAGAGACATCACCTGTCAGTCAACTCAAGAACGCGCATTAGCTTAACCAGCCTGAAAATGTTTGTTTTTTAAGCATGGAGATTTCAGTCTTTCCCCATTCAAGTAGATAGGAGCTGCACTTGTAGCTTCCAACTGAGTGGACTGACTTGCCTTGAAAGGGACTTTGTGAATGTGTGTTTGCTGATTTACAGGACAATGTTTTTTAGCAAGAGTGGTCATAGCACACTAACTCTATTCTCTTGTGTGTGATTGTCAGTATTGCTCTGTCAGTTATAAATGGGCATGTGTGATGGATGTGTTCCCGTGGTGTTGGCGCTCTCATCTCCGGTTGGCTCTCTGAGCGTGCAGCGTGGCAGACAGCAGCTCGGAACTCATCAGTTACCGCTGACAACCAACGCGCCCCCTTCAGCTGATTGGCTCAGGTTTGCTCCTGTCTGTCCAAAAGACACACTATCACTTGTCATGTTGTTGACGGCACTTTTACACACAAACACAACAACAACAACAACACAAACACTACCAACTGGAGCAGAAGACCACAATTCAAATAAACACATGAGCAAGTGATACTAAAAAATACAGGACAAATTATGGGTAATTATAATGACTACAGACTCTAACCGTAATCTTTCCGCTTAGAAAACTAAACTCATTTATTGTATTTATGAATCATATTTATAACTGAAGATGTCCCCAAAGGGAGGCTTTTTCAGATTTAGTACACAAACTACAAACTACAGCTAATTAAACACATATTTATAGCTGAAGTATGTAACTTTTCAGTGTAAAAACCCCTAAAAACACTTTTTGTGCTGCCACCCGCAATTTTTCACACTCAAATTTAAAAGCTCACCATTCACACATATTGTGGACTAACTGCTAAAAATGTGTCTCATTTTTTCAAACCGCCCAAATAAAAAAAGACAATTATTTATAAGTAATCTTTTATGTGTTTATAATCTTATGATAAGCAAAGATAAATACATTTGTAAGCATGTAATTCTGGTTCTGTTCACTCTACCTCACTTTGAAAAGTCTCATTTTATTCCACTAGATGGCAGAAAGCACTAGATAAAATATTTTATCTCTATCACATTCCATCACAATATACAGATCTGAAATGTAGGTGGCGCTCTAACTCATTTTAGTCCTCACAGATGTGCTCGTCCATAGACATTCAGTCTAATTTTCAGTTCAAGCACCACCCTCATTATTTCATTGAATATCTCGGCCTTTGAGTGGACTAGAAGCTCAATCTAAGTGTCATTAGAAAGCTGAGATCCTCCCCTTTGCGATGATATATTTTATCATCAGTAGCTGAAAACATATTTTCTGATGATTTGTTTAGTATGCTTTTCCTGCTGGATGGCATATTTTGTTCTGGACATCTAAGATATAATATTGGATTATTCACACAAACAAGCAAGTGCACAGACAAGTAAAAAATTGCTATTTTGTTTTTTTTAGAGTACTCCCTAAGGTAAAAGCAGATATAAAGTTTTTGGCTACTTGGGGCTTACAGCAGCAGTTATCGGAGCATAAAAGAGACATTTATATTTGATGTCTTACAGAAATCATATTTTACTTTGTGATTCTTTTGAAAATCTTTTGAACTGTGGTATTAATGCAACAAAATAAACTGTACAGTCACATTCCTGAGAATGAGAGCTTTCATTTGATATATGAATTGTCCATTTAGATGCTATGTGAAGGACTTTTAATTTCATATAAATATTTCTACCCCATTACCTCTAGGGGGCGCTAATTTGCGACGCGAATGTTTTGAGGCCTTATTTTGTTATTTTAAGTAACATAAATGCAGAAGTGATGATTATCTATGAAAGTTCAGATTCTGAGCTTTCAAATGATACCTCATATGCCTAACTTATGTATACGGAGACTTTAACTCACGCCATTGAGTGCACGGGCAGAGAGCGCGGAGGTAGGCAGGTACGTAGTTAGACAGGCAGGTAGGCCATCCAATCATTGCATTCGGGCTGAATGAAATGATTGGATGGGTCTTTTACAGGCCTGTGACTGCCACAGATAATGGATTTTTTTTATTTTATTTTTTTTATTAGTGTCAAAGCACTTGATTTATTCATTTCTGTCAGGATGCAAAGAGACTTTCAACCAGAATAACAAATATGTTTCTGGTATAAACTGCATACTCTAGCTTTAATATGCAGAGAAAACTATTAGTAAGCCATTCATAGGTTATTTTTTATTTTAAATCTGTAAACACTGTGTCTCTGTGGCACTATAAATATTCCTGTGTTTGTTTGAGCGACCTGCTAAGAACCGCCCCAACAACATTACTCAACCAATGGTGTGAGCTGGGGGCGGGACTATCTGACTGTGTGAACAACAGCAGACGAGGGTGTATTCGGAAAGCTGTTTTGAAAACTTTGTTTGTTTTTGCAATTCCATTCGGTGGCGCTAGTTGTACAGAAATTACATACTTCAGCTTTAACACTTAATTAAACATATTTGTTTTTTCACAATATTAGTGAGGTAATCTCAAAGATGCAATGTTTTTTATATAGAGTTAATGACATTTCAGATGTGAAAGTGAAACTAAACAGACACCACATGTGGCTTTCAGATGTAAAAGCGAAAGAGAAAGTGGAGATTTACAATAAAAAAATGATTAAATATTGATCTATTTCTCACCCACACCTATCATATCACTTCTGAGGACATGGATTAAACCACTGGAGTCTTATGGATTACTTTATGCAGTGTTGGGTAAGTTACTCTAAAAATGCAATTAATTACTAACTAATAACATCTTCTACAGTGTAATTAGATTACTGTACTAATTACTCTGTCTGAAAAGTAATTGCATTACTTATTACTAATTACTTTCTAAAACCCTGATCAACCTCGACCAGATGAAAAATACAAGGATGAAACTGTTCTTTTAATTCTATCAAATAAATCATATAAAATCAAATAAATTATTCATAAATTGGCCAAAGAATTTAAGGGGGCAGCACTAAATTAGAAAACATACATTTGAACATTAGACGTTAAATTTCTATTTTAAACTCACTATTGTTTTATATAGAATTGTTCTAGAGTCTATACAGTATTAAACACAATTACATCAGAAGTAACTGTAATTAAATTACTGAAAAATTAAGAGTAATCCCTTTACTTTTTTCAATGAAAAAGTAATTTAATTACAGTAATTCATTACTTAGAAATGTATTACACCCAAAACTGCTTTTATGCTGCCTTTATGTGCTTTTTGGAGCTTCAAAGTTCTGGTCACCATTCACTTGCATTATATGGACCTACAGAGCTGAAATATTCTTCTAAAAATCTTCATTTGTGTTCTGCAGAAGAAAGAAAGTCACACATCTGGGATGACATGAGGGTGAGTAAATGATGAGAGAATTTAAATTTTTGGGTGAACTGTCCCTTTAATGTTACAGAAGGGTTGGGTTTAGGCGCCCTCTAGTGGATTAGAAACATTACAGTAACAATGTATCAGAAGTTCACCAAAACAAAACAAAAAAATCTCTCATCCTTTACTCACACTCATGTTGTTCCAAAAGCTGTATGACTTTATTTCTTCCGTAGAAGAAAAAACAAAAACAAAAACAAAAAAAATATATTTTTCCATACATAAAATGTGAATGTGATTGAAACATCCTTCCTAACATCTCCAAACAGAAGAATTTTTTATATTTGTTTGAATTCGCAAACAAAAGCAAAGACATTCACATACAGAACATTAATTCAAAAGTAAATAAAATTAATTTCACAAACAAGTTAAGCTGAAAATATGAAACAAATATCACACCATAAAAAAAGATATTCAGGCTGTCAAATGGGAACAAAATGTGTCTGTGTTGTTTTTGTGTTTGTGATTATAAAGGTGTTCTTGTTTTGTTATACTAGTAATTGGGCAAAATATCAAAAAATGTCCACACAAATACAATAGAACCTCTTAAAAACCTCTTCTACTGGTCCGCAACAGCGAAAAGATTTATTACTGGATTTCTAAATATGCAATGTTTAGAAATAATAGTTTTATTAATTATTAATTATGATAATATATTTATAAAAAAACCATTTATATTAATTAAATATTTTAATAAAAATATAATGAATTTTAAATATATTTTAATACATATATATGAAATATATATTATTATTATTTAAACTACTTAATATAATAAAATAAATAAACCTAATATATGAACAAACCTAATTTTAATAAAGTCAAAAGCTGTCTTTAATGTTTAGAAATTGTGCTAGCCCAATTAATTTAATATATAATTTAATATGCACATACGTTTGTGTTTTAAAGGGGTCACATCATGCTATTTTAAAGGAATATATTGTATACCTAAAAGCTTTTATTAACCCAGCAGTTTTCTAGTTCAGATGCAATCCACACTGAAGTTCTGCAGACTTCATATTTTGAGTTGTAAATATTCGGGATTGTTTTTATGTCGGCAGTAATGAAGCAGCGTGTGTTTCCCTCCTGCGGCTACTAGAGGAAAGCTCTGCTCTGTGATTCACACTCATCAGGATTCAAGACTGCTGAAGTGAGGCAAATAACTGAGAAGAATGTGTTCAGATTACAGCATTTACCTCTGAATGAGTCTTCTTTGTGATTCTACAGGCCTCTGTCATCTGTCTTACAAGAGTAAAAATTCGCACTTTTATTTAGTGCCCCAGTTTATCATCATAAAGTCTCTCTGTCTGTCTGTTAATGTGTCTCCTGTATGCCGGGCGTCTCTCCCTCTGCATCATCAATCAGCTGCTGCTGCAACAGGAAATTACCCTGTGCTGTGACTTCCTGCGGCGCATGCCCTGCACTGACCTGCTATTTAAGACATGCGTTGTGATAAAAGTGCTCAGGATGAGTTCAATTCACACCTTTATTCTTATTAATGCATCAGACACAGTAGGGAAAAGTGACCTGCTGTTTTCACCTGAATCTTTCTCACACTCATGAACAGACTCACTCTTCTGCAACATCTATGTTCCTGTTTCATGTTTCTGATTCCAGATTTGAGTCTTTCACAAACATCGAGAGGAAACAGATCACATTTGTTCATGTTAATGAATATAAAGTAAAGCTATAAAGATAAAATCCTTCAGTTCAGGCAGAATGGATGGGGTTTTAAATCAGCCGAAAGTCTCAACGTGTCTAGACGCGCCGATACCTGATACCTTTCATCTTGAAGCCCAAATTAACGACCCATGAAGAGCGACAGAACACTTTAAAGAATCATTTGTAAATTTATATTGCATTAAAAGGCATTTGCTGGAATTCTGAAGAGATTTTATCCAGGAGAAAGTTTTAAAAATAAATTTCTCCTCTTCAGATCTATAGTGAGAAATCCAGATTTTAATATCAGTAACATTTTATATTTTCTCTATTTCCAGCAGATCACTTTCCTAGAGCACGATATTTTGGCCTTGATGTTGAATTTCAGTTTAATCGCCTGCCTGTATCTAATTTCACCCTGAAATCTACAGTCTGAAATCCAGCTTACACAATGGGGGAAAATTCCTCTTGTTTTGTTTTGGTTTTAATTTTCTTAAAGCTGCAGTGTGTAATTTCTAGTGGCCTCTCGTCGGCCGTTGGTGGGCCAAACAGATAGTCCCACCATTGGTTGAGTCAATGTTGCAGTTTTGGGCTGGATGGGATGCTCAAACAAACAGAGCAATGTTTTGATAGCGCCATGCTGGGAAAGAAATTATTTTAACCCTTTAAGCTCAGATGAGCCCGCCGGCAAAACAATTTTTTTTAATCAAAATATTCATAACAGCAGTCTTGACCAACACAAAATAGGTATCGTTTGAAAGCTTAGAAGCTCTACTTTCCAATGAATGTAGACATTATGACCAAAACTGAACAAGTGCTTTGAAATTTGCAGACAAATCAGAAGTGTTATGTTTTGATAATTTATTAAACATCTGCACTGCACATATTATTGCAATCGGTAAAAACATCAAACTGATCAAATAGTCATGTGTCATATGTTGTTGGAAAGATCTAAAAGAGTAGAATACCACCAGCCTATTTGTTTTACTTGCAGGCAAAAATATAGCGAGTAATAGCTAAGTATATGTCTTTGACAATTACGTTGGTGTTGCCTATATGCCACGTTTTCGCTTATAACTTTACGAATAATAAACAGAACATGAAATATCACACAGCATTATTTAGAGGAGGTGATTATCTTTCAAACGAGTCCACACACAAGGTAATCAGATGTATAGATCATTAGATAATCCACATGAAGCACAATGTTACATATGGCCACCAGGAGATGGCGCCAAATACATGACACAGACTCAATGATGACTCAAATGACACAGAATGAAACTCATTCTGTGAAATCTCATTACTAAAATCATGTCTGCATGCTATACAAACCTTTAGTCATTGTTGTGTTTGCATGTGTAATTAGTTCTTATGGACAATTATTATGTTTTATTTGTTTGGAGTTGTTTTTGAACACTATGATCAATTATTTTTGTAATGTTATAACTTTTGATTGCTTTGTCGTATCAACACAAACTTTTTCTCAGATACAGTTGACATGATTGGGAACAAAGCAAAAGCAGTTTTTTCAGAGCCACTTTATTTACACCCAGAGATATATAATGTTAAATCAGAAAAATAAGAAAAAAAGTACATTTTTGGCTCAAGTTTTTTCAGCTGTTTCTTAGGCTGAGAGTTTCAGAATGTATCATAATGTATATCACTAAAAAAAAAAATTTTAAGTCTTGTTTACAATGACACCAAACACTTGACCATCCTTGTTTTTATTATTATTATTATTATTATTATTTGTCGAGTTATAAGCCTTTAATTTTGGGTATGTCACTGAAACAGGAAATCTATAAAAACACTCTCAGAGCTTAAAAGGTTAACATCAATAATAATAATAATAACAAATATCACACTTTAGCTTTAAAAATTGACGCAAAAACCAATGGCCTGAATGAGAGTTCAGTTGTGCAAGTGTCTCTTGTGTTTTGTTATATAGCCGAATCTGACACAAAGTCTATTTGCTGTCTGTGGTTCATGGTTTGGTCATTTCTTCTATCAGCCTACACTAATGAACAAAAGACATTAATGGTCATTGTGTATCACCATGGTAACTGTGAGATCTGTAGCCTGAGAGACCCAAAAAGGGTTAATGAACACCACGGTCCCTCTCACTGATGTTGTAGAAGGGTGTAGATTTCTACACACATCTATCTTCACCTGTTATAGCATAAGATTTCAGCTGATTTATATTAATATCATATCAAACACACAAGCCCATTTATATCAGCCACACTCCCTTGAACAGGGCACCATGGATCTGTTTCATAACTAAGTGAGCTGCTATGCTAGACCTACATAGGCCTTCTATGGCAGCATCCTAACTGAAATGAAGCTTTATAAGAGAGTGATTTGGTACATTTACATTTACATTTATTCATTTGGCAGACGCTTTTATCCAAAGCGACTTACAAGAGAGGAAATCATAAGCAAATCATCTTAGGAGACAGTGGTATAAAAAGTGCTGTATTACAAAGTATCACTAGCATCATAATAGTATTCAAAATAGAATAAAGTGCAACAGAAACTTTTTTTTTTTAATGACTGGTTAAGTGATCATGGAAAAGATGTGTTTTTTTAGTCGTTTTTTGAAGACAGAGAGTGAGTCAGCTTCATGGAAGGAGTTGGGAAGGTCGTTCCACCAACGTGGTATGATGAAGCTGAAAGTCCGGGAAAGTGTTTTGGTGCCTCTTTGTGTTGGTACAACAAGGCGACGTTCCTTAGCCGACCGCAGGCTTCTAGTGGGCGCGTAGCTCTGCATAAATGATTTTAGGTATGCTGGAGCAGACCCAGTGACCGTTCTGTATGCCAGCATCAGAGCCTTGAATTTGATACGTGAATTTGATACGTGGTATGCTCTACATAGGCAGCAACTCCACACATCATTCAAATAACCCTCGACTTGCATCTAATTTCAACAGAACGCAACAGTCGAGTTCCAGAATTAAAAATCCCATTCATTTTTTCCATAGACAAATACATTTTCAACAATAACTTATAAACCTTTAACAACAGACCTACAGGGAGATCTGAGATTGTTAATCGATGGTATATGCCTCTGTTGAAGACATCAGTCCATGTTATTTCAATTTCATTGTTTAAAAATTGTTTAACGCTTTAAGCTCTGAGGGTTAAATAAAATTTGATCTCTGGGTGTAAATAAGGTGGCTCTGAAAAACTGCTTTTGTTTTGTTCCCAATCATGTCAACTGTATCTGAGAAAAGTTTTGTGTTGATACGACAAAGCAATCAAAAGTTATAACATTACAAAAATAATTTATCATAGTGTCCAAAAACATCTCCAAACAAATAAAACATAATAATTGTACATAAGAACTAATTACACATGCAAACACAACAATGATTAACGGTTTGCATAGCATGCAGACATGATTTTAGTAATGAGATTTCACAGAATGAGTTTCATTCTGTGTCATTTGAGTCATCATTGAGTCTGTGTCATGTATCTGGTGCCATCTCCTGGTGGCCATATGTAACAGTCACCAATCACATCTCTCTTCCCAAATATGGATGACTTTTTGCACCGATCTGAACCCAATCCGATTGGTTTCGCATTACATGGCGCTACATAATTTCAGTCCCTTGTGGCAACGCTAAGAATACAGCACATACTTGCATTGGAGTATGAACTGGGCGCTGACACATTTCACAACGCAACGACGCATGAAATCGAGCTTGCGTAGCAAGGTGCTTCTCTGTTCACGTACATGCGTAGAGTATGTTTGGGCCTTTATGGATGTACAACGGGACCACGCATTGGCCATGCATTGGCGAAGTGCTCAAGTCTGCGTTTGCGTACTTGCGTGAAGTATGTTTGGACACTTAGATTGAGCTTTTAGTCCACTCAGAGGCCGAGATATTCAATGAAATAACAAGGGTGTTGCTTGAACTGTAAATTAGACTGAATGTCTATGGACATCCTCACATCTGTGAGGGCTAAAATGCGTTAGAGCGCCACCTACATTTCAGATCTGTATATTGTGATGGAATGTGATAGAGATAAAATATTTTATCTAGTGCTTTCTGCCATCTAGTGGAATAAAATGACTTTTCAAAGTGAGGTAGAGTGAACAGAACCAGAATTACATTTAGGACAACAAAAAAAGATTTAAACACGTCATTAAACACGTTAAGTTCACAGTCTTGTGTTTTTGTTTGATTTACACTTTTTTGCTTCAAATAAAAGTTTGTAATGTTGTGATTCGCCTCGTAGTTGGTTTGGTTCATGGGTTAGACCTTTTTAATGAAGGATTTTATGAAAAGCCTATGAAGAAAATTAACGGGAAAAATACTTCCAGAACCAGGACGACTGAAAAACTGTCTATACAAGTGAAGCGAGAGGAACGACATGATACTCTAATGAGCATAAACATACAAAGCACACACACATTTGGGTGAAATAGCCAGTTTTCTATTATTTAAATAAATATATTGATATTTTTCAGTATTGAATGGACCATAAATATATTCATAATCAAAATGTATCTCGCTTTGTTCGTAGTATTGGATTTATTTGTCAACAGAGCTCATTACGGTTCATTCTGGGATTGTCAAATCAATCCACCCGGTAGATATTTTCTATGGATAAGTGCAGCTCCGATCTACTTGAATGGGGAAAGACAGAAATCTCCAAAAACGATTGGTCAAGATTACGACCAAAGAACATATTTCATATCAGCAGTAAAATCTAATAACACTGGTGTCATAAACTGTGCTTCTTTAGCTCAGATCACGCTAAAAAAAAAAACTAATAAAAAAACCCCCGCTATTTTCCCAGCATGTGCAGCTAATGCGCATGCGCGTTCTCGAGTTGACTGACAGGCGATGATGAAGGTGATTGGCTCTTTCACCTGTAAGGCGGGACTTTATCCTATTCATTTTAATACAAGTACTCCGTCTCGGGCTAAATAGTCTCTGATGTGGCTCACTAGGTTTTGGAAGATTTATGAAAAAAAAAAAAAAAAAAAAAAAAAAACAACTCAAACAGCAACATACATGAGACTGGGGCTAGATGTCACAAGGGTTTCAAGTCAAAAGTCCAATTTAACAAATGCGTGTTTAGCAGTGGTAACTGTGAAATTACAACCATTTTTTGTGAATTCTATCCTCCAAAAATTCCAATATTATCACATTTTTGTAATAACTTTTGGGTAAACAAGTGAACACAATAAAAACACACTGGAATACATGATAAGGCTGGTAAGTTGCCACATATGTTGTTTCAGTTTATTATTAAAACAATGGTTTTTGTGTGTTACCTTTTACATGTTTGCTGTTTCATGATTTTTTTCATGAGTGTTTTATAGTTATTTAATTATCTACATTAGCTGAAAAGCCATAATAGGCTGTTTAATAGCAGGTTCCCATTGTGACAACTGACCCCATATAGAGTGTGACAACATGCCCCGCCACAGGGCTCAGCATGTGTTCAATGAACTGTATCTGAACTGAAAGGGTAAGAATAAAAAATATGGAGTAAAATGTGTGACAACTTGCCCCGGCCTCCCATATACACAGATAAGTGTAGTCCAAACACCTGGGCAGAGTAACATTTTAACATCTCTGTATAATTAGACAGTATAAGTAATCAGTTAACATGATGGCAAAGCAGAATTCCCAGAAACAACTGAGAGACTGAACATTATGTCCTGTCATGGGAAGGATACCGTGTTAAACTCGCAGTGACAGTAAACATATTCCCAAAAATTAAAAGACGCACATGTTTCTAGGAAATGCTGTGACGGAGGCGCGTTCAGGATGTGCGCGTTCTCGCCCACAGCACGCGGCCTGCTAATGAAACGACTGTATGCGCGACCTCACTCATCAAACACACGTCACAGATTAATGTGATGATGAATATGATCGACAGATTATGAGCTCTCTTTTTTAACACGTATATTGTGTGTGTGTGTGTGTGTGTGTGTGTGTGTGTGTGCGTGTGTGTATGCACCAACAACAAACACAATAAGAATCATCTTCGTATAATAATAATAATAATAATAATAATAGTATGTTTATTTTCTATAGCGCCTATATCTACCTACATTCAAGGTCGCTTTACAAAGGAGTAAATAAATTAAACAAATACCCACAAATATGTACACAATTTTTCCTACATATCACAATTTATAAAATCTTCGTTCTAACTTGTAAAATAGAATAATAATATTATTATTATTAATTATCATTAATTATCATTATTATTAGTAGTAGTAGTAGGCTACCAAACCACCTTCTTATTTTTTTCATATTAATAATTAATATAAATGAACAATAGCGACAATTGTAATTAAATATGTAAAGCAGATACAACTAAATCAATTTGTATTATTCTCTTAATGTTTTTTTTTTCAAATGTGCTAAATTAATCAAACACAAAACATAAAATGTGTAAGAAATATGCATCTCTTGAAAACAACAACAACTGTATTTGCTGGATTTTTTCGTGTGAAAATTAAGAATTAATTTCTTTTTATTTACCAAATGTATCCACTGAAGCTGACTGTGACATTCTCTGACAATAAAGACGAATGAATAAGATTATATGCGTTACGAATTTCCGCTTTTTGCGTGAAAAGAGTTTTTAATTCTGTTTCTTTTCACAAAGACACTAAATAGAGTAAACACGCTTTTGTGCATTTCAATATGAGGTCAGTTGTGTTTATAGAAATAATAAAACTGACCATCTCATTATTAGTTCTAAAATATCTCTGAATCTCAATATTATAAAGGGATAAATTAAGGCAAATAGAAACACCTCCCACTAACCTGTGATCAATTTGCATATACTTAACAAAACTCCAGAGATGTGCTGAAGTGCGGCATAAAATATGGAATATTTGAATATTCACCTTAACGCACATTTTACATATGGTAAAGTCTGAAGCCTAAAGCGCAGCGTCCCCGGTTTCATGCATGAGACTCTGACCAATGAGCGCGTGAGTGACGGTAACACCGGACAGCACGGAACCGTTTCAGCTCAACACCGATAACTAATGATGACAGAGATTCCGTGATCAGACGACACTACTGACTACAATAGAATAGAATAGAATAGAATAGAATAGAATAGAATAGAATCCTGACAGGTCTGCGAGTATTGTGGAAATATTGCGGATCCTAAACAGGGGGTAAGTCTCTTAATCTTAATGTGTTTGGGGTTTTGCGACGTCATCATAAATGTAATCACTACAGAGTGATAATGAGAGCAAATTAAATACTAATATTGGTAAATATCATGCATAAAATGCAGAAGTATGCAACTTCCTAAATAAATATTTGCTCATTTTGGCACAGTCTGTCACTGAATTGCACTGTCAGAAAAAAAAAAAAATGGCCTGTTTAAGGTGCAGCTATATCCTCTTTTGGGTACATATTTGCACCATTAAGGAGACAAAAAGGTACAACACATGTTAATGTGCCTTTAAATGTATACAATAGGTCCTTAGGGAACAACTGTGTGTAGCAAAACGAGTTATAATGATTTTACGAGGTACAGAACAGGTCTGAGAATGTATATATGTATAACAAGATGATTTTATTATTTATTTTCACACTAACAGTGTTGCTGGATATATATATATGTAAAAGAATTGTTATTGTCATTAAAAGAGGTCTTTATAACCACGTTGTATCCTGTTTATAGGCTGCCTGTCCGCTTTATGTTTGATTCTGTTATAAAGTTTCTCTTATAGGGACTCTTTATGTCTCTTTATGTAGAGGAGAGAGGGGCACAATCTAACACCTTTTGATTTTCTTAAGTTTGTGTAAATGGTTCGATATATTTGTATTTTTTCACATTAATTTCACACGTGTCTATTACACATGTGTGGTCTTGTTTAATGAATACAGGGTGTACTTTTTTCGCAATCTACCTCGAAAAAAAAGAAAGTGAAATGTTACAATGTGCCCCATAGGCGGGACACGTTGTAACAGGTGAGGGGCACATTGTCACAAGACCATATAACTGCTTAAAACCCCCCTCTAACAACTGTATCTGATCTAATTAAAAAGACTAGAAGATAAACTACATTTTCATGTCAATAAAAGCCATTTATTACCTTTGTCATATATAATAGTCTATAGCAATCATTTTGATACTTGACAATAAATACACAACAAAGTCACATCACTGACCGAAATAACGCATGGATTGATGACAAAACACACACACACACACACACACACACACTCACACGCACACACACACTCACTCACACACCCGAACACACACACACACACACACACACACACACACACACACAACCCACACTCACACACACACACACACTCACACGCACACACACACTCACTCACACACCCGAACACACACACACACACACACACACACAACCCACACACACACACACACTCTCTCTCTCTCTCTCTCTCTCTCACACACACACACACACAC
>NC_059388.1:31968222-32033222 GCF_019703515.2 Myxocyprinus asiaticus | reverse complement strand
CAAACACACTAAAAACACACAAACAGTCACACATTACACACCAATACAAACACACACACAACCAGTCACATACAACACATACATACACAAACACACACAACCACACACAACACAGTCACACACACACAAACAATAATACAAACACACTAACACAACAAACACACACACACAAATACACATGCACACGCACACACACACACACACACACACACACACACACACACAAACACACACACACACACACACACACACACACACACACACAACAAACACACATCACACACACAAACAGTCACACACAACACAGACACACAAACACACACACAACACAGACACACAAACACACAAACAGACACACACATCACACAACCAGTCACATACAACACATACATACAAACACACACAACCACACACACACACAACAAACACACATCACACACACAAACAGTCACACACAACACAGACACACAAACACACTAAAAACACACAAACAGTCACACATCACACACCAATACAAACACACACACAACCAGTCACATACAACACATACATACACAAACACACACAACCACACACAACACAGTCACACACACACAAACAATAATACAAACACACTAACACAACAAACACACACACACACACACTCACAACAAACACACACACAGTCACAAACACACGCACACACAGTCACACAGAACACAGACACACAAACACCACACACAAACAACACAGTCACACACACACACTAACACACCACACACAACAAACACACACACACTCACAACAAACACACTCTCACACACACACACAACAAACACAACCAGACACACAACAAACACACCCGCACACACAGAGACACCCACACACACAACAAACACACCCACACACACAGAGACACCCACACACACTTTTTGTGCATCATCTTTCTATGTACACTGAGGAATATTTCAAGATCTGCTCATCATATGTTGTGTTTGGGCTCGTTTGAATCAGGATAATCTGCTGTAAGTTACAATATGACATCGTCTATGTTTTATGTATGTTTCAGGAAGCAACAAGGAAAAACGTGACAAAAAGACATTCCTGTTTGTTCTATTTGTGTGTCAGTGGGAATTTCATACACTAAAACTCACTGCAGTTTGACCTTTCTAACGTTATATAACACACGACTCTCATCTTATGTTTTTACCAACTCTGAATATAATTGAGAAAACATATTTGCAAATTATGAGAATGAAACAGTTCTTATTTGTCAGTAAATTAAAAAATTTCCATGCAGACTGGTGTCAACTGTATGATGTTAAATAAAAAGACATTGATTGAACAAGCTGCTCGTTGACTTTTGACCTCTGCACTCTGCAGGTTATCCACTGCAGCGGGTATCTAAAGGTCAAGCAGTTCAGTTTGGATGCATCGCCGTTTGACGGCTGTTATCAGAACGTGGGTTTGGTCGCAGTGGGACACACGTTACCGCCCAGCGCCATCACAGAGATCAAACTGCACAGCAACATGTTCATGTTCAGGGCCAGTCTGGATATGAAGCTCATTTTTCTGGACTCAGGGTGAAGTTGGGCAAACATTTTCTTCAAAACGTCTGGAAAAATAAAACTAGTTTGTCTGTTGTTCATCTGGTCATTCATGGGTGTTTTGTGTTTTTCAGGGTTTCAGAGCTGACAGGATATGAGCCACAGGACCTGATTGAGAAAACCCTGTACCATCATGTGCACTGCTGCGACACCTTCCACCTGCGCTGCGCTCATCATCTCTGTGAGTTCCCCTGTTCTACAGTATATAGCATATCCAGCTCTGATCCTAAACATAGTGAGCTGCCTACCTAGTCAGCATTGTAAGGGATCTTAGGTGTGGAATTGCTGTCTAGAGTGTTCCATTTAAGTTAGGATGCTGCCTTAGAAGGTAACTGCCTAAGTAGACAGCCCACTAGGTTTTGGAACAGAGCGATTGTCTTGAGTTTGACCTTAGTAAAGCAATGCTAAAGATGTTATTGTCTAACATCTCTCTCTCTCTGTTCAGTACTAGTTAAAGGGCAAGTCACCACTAAGTATTATCGTTTCCTGTCTAAGCATGGTGGATGGGTTTGGGTCCAGAGTTACGCTACAATTGTACACAACAGTCGCTCTTCTCGGCCACACTGCATCGTCAGCGTCAATTATGTCCTCACGTGAGTCCAACATTCACAAAACAAAAATAATCTCCTTTACATATTAAAGGCTGGAATGATTCTGGTTTTGATGCTTTGATAGAAATCTAGTGATGACATTTTGTGTTTTACTTCCATTAGTTCACCCAAAAATGTCCAATCTGTCATTATTAACTCACCCTCATGTCATTCCAAACCTGTATGACTTTCTGTCTTCTGTGGAACACAAATGGAGATGTTAGGTTCACGCTGGTCTTTTCCATTCATTTAAAGCCAGTGTTAATCTCGTTAACGGAATTATTGCTGAAATTATTCATAGATGTAGGGTAACAAAAATGAAGACGCATCATGATGATAATTAAACGATTTTAAGTAAAACATACTGTTGACGAAAATATGCCAAGGAAAAAAATAATCCTGAACAGTGCACAAACAGAAAAAAGAAACATCTATTGCTTAACAGCAAATTCTTCAGTATATTGATTTTTTGCAATTATTTCAACCAATATGAGATTTTTAACCCTTTAAGCTCGGATGGGCCAGCAGCAAAAAATATAATTGTCAAAATATTAATAACTACAGTCTTGACCAACACAAAATGGGTATCGTTTGAAAGTTTAGAAGCTCTACTTTCCAATGCATGTAGACATTATGACCAAAACTGAACAAGTGCTTTGAAATTTGCAGATAAATCAGAAGTGTTCAGCTTTTATCATTTATAAAAACAATTGCACTGTTCATATTATTGCAATCAGTCATAACATCAAACTGATCAAATAGTCATGTGTCATATGTTGTTGGAAAGATCTCAATGAGTAGAATACAACCAGCCTATTTGTTTTACTCACAGACAAAAATATAGCGAGTAATAGCTAAGTATATGTCTTTGACAATTATGTTGGTGTTGCTTATATGCCGCGTTTTTGCTTATAACTTCATGAAAAATTAACAGAACATAAAACATCACATACCATTACTCAGAGGAGGTAATTATCTTTCAAACGAGTCCATACACAAGATAATCAGATGCATAGATCATTAGATAATCCACATGAAGCACAGTGTTACATATGACCACCAGGAGATGGCGCAAAATACATGACACAGACTCAATGATGACTCAAATGACACAGAATGAAACTCATTCTGTGAAATCTCATTACTAAAATCATGTCTGCATGCTATGCAAACCTTTAGTCATTGTTGTGTTTGCATGTGTAATTAGTTTTTATGGACAATTATTATGTTTTATTTGTTTGGAGACGTTTTTGGACACTATGATAAATTATTTTTGTAATTTTATAACTTTTGATTGCTTTGTCGTATCAACACAAAATTTTTCTCAGATACAGTTGACATGATTAATAACAAAACATAAGCAGTTTTTTTGAGCCACCATATTTACACCCAGAGATATATAATGTCAAATAAGAAAAAAGTAAATTTGTGGCTCATATTTTATTTATTTCAGCTGTTTCTTAGGCTGAGATTCTCAGAATGTATCATAATCTATATCATTAAAAATAATAATAATGATGACAATGACACCAAACACTTGACCATCCTTGTTTTTTTGTTTTTTTTAGTTATAAGCCTTTAATTTTTGGGTGTGCCCAAAACATTAAAAATGTTTAAATACACCTTCAGAGCTTAAAGGGTTAATGGCCGATACAGATACAGAGAGCATGGTGGCCGATATAATGCAGATACTGTATATCACACAATTTAATATAACACTAAATGGTATTTAAATAAAACTGCTTAAAAATAATTCGCTTTTATCGAGCATTATTCTGTATTTACTCAAAATTTCACACAAAACATTTAAAAATTAATCAATTTTGGGGGCCTGGGTAGCTCAGTGGTAAAAGAAGCTGGCTACCACCCCTGGAGTTTGCTAGTTCGCTAGTTCGAATCCCAGGGCGTGCTGAGTGACTCCAGCCAGGTCTCCTAAGCAACCCAATTGGCCCAGTTGCTAGGGAGGGTAGAGTCACATGGGGTAACCTCCTCATGGTCGCCATAATGTGTTTCGTTGTCGGTGTGGTGAGTTGAGCATGGTTGCCACGGTGGATGACGTGAAGCCTCCACACGTGCTATGTCTCCGTGGCAACGCGCTCAACAAGCCACGTGATAAGATGCGCAGGTTGATGGTCTCAGACGTGGAGGCAACTGAGATTCGTCCTCCGCCACCCAGACTGAGGCGAATCACTACGCCACCACGAGGACATAAAAGCGCACTGGGAATTGGGCATTCCAAAATTGGGTGAAAAAGGGGAAAAATCCAAAAAATAAATAAAACATTAAATGATTTTGAGTGTTTTAGATGGTAGATAGCAGTTCCTTGCTGTTGTCTTCCCATTTTTGTAATTGTTTGCACATAAAGAAATAAATTCTCGAAAAATAAACGGAACATAAAATATACATACCATTCCTCAGGAGGTGATTATCTTTCAAACGAGTCCACGCACAAGGTAATCAGATGTATAGATCATTAAATAATCCACATGAAGCACAATGTTACATATGACCACCAGAAGATGGCGCCAAATACATGACACAGACTCAATGATGACTCAAATGACACAGAATGAAACTCATTCTGTGAAATCTCACAGAAATTGTAATATATTAGGAAGAAGGAAATAACAACAGTACACACAGTAGTCCAGCAAAAACAGACGGTATGTGTGCATTAGCAGTCACATTTTCTCACAAAAAGACAGAATCAAACTAATTGAACAGTTTGACATTTACTCCAAGCGCATTTATTTTGAAGTCTCTCTACCGGATTCAGCGAGAGCAGCGATCTACTAACAGTTTACACGGCCCGGATGGCCTGCTTGGAGATGTGCAGGACCATTTAAATGAGACACTGGTCTATTATTGTGGTAACACAATGGCACATGGCAACAAAACAAACTGTGATTGGTCATTTAAAGTACATGTCTCAGACGGCTCCTTTACATGCAAGCAGGCGATTCTAGGCACCATCACGGCTTAAAGCTGAAGTATGTAACTTTTTCGGCGTTAAAACTTTCTTCTATCCCACCTTAATATGCAGAGACAGCTTTAAGAAAGCCATTCATGGGTTCATTTTAGTGAAAACTGTAAACACTGTGTCTCTGTGGTGCTATGAAAATGCCTCTGTTTGTT
Organism: Myxocyprinus asiaticus; assembly: GCF_019703515.2. NCBI lineage: Eukaryota > Metazoa > Chordata > Actinopteri > Cypriniformes > Catostomidae > Myxocyprinus > Myxocyprinus asiaticus. The sequence goes on along the minus strand of NC_059388.1, from coordinate 32,027,911 downwards.
TTGAGAGACCCGTCTCGAGTGAGATAATAACACTGACTCAACCAATAGCATGAGTTGGGGGCGCGGCTATCTGTTTGATTGACAAAAGGCAGAAGGGGGCGTATTCAGAAAGCTGTTCTAAAAAAAAACAATGTTTATTTTTGCATTTTGGGAAAATGTACTGTATGAAAATAACATTTTAGTTGCTGTTAATGTGCAAAATGACAAAAAACGCATGTCAAGCTTTAATAGACCAAACTTTAATTTAATATTCAAACGTTTAAACAAGCTACTAAGAATGGTTGACCAATATATCGGCGAGGCTGATAATTTGGAAATACCAAATATCATCCAATTTATAAATTTTTCTAAATGTTTGAACATTTAATGAAATTTTGGTCAGTTACAGTTTGACACGCATTTTTAGTAATTTTGCACATTATCATCGCCTAAAATGTTATTTTAATTGACTGAAATTACATGCCATTTTAGTCAGCGTAAAACTAACTAAAATTAAAGCTGCAAGCAGCAATGCGGATTCCTCCTCAAAACTGCAAATAATGTCAAAACTGAAATGGTAGAGACGTGTACTTCGCACATGTACACTTCATTTCATTAATTTGTTATTAAACATTGCACGAGTCTTCATATGAACTGGTGATTGAATCAAAGTATCGGTTTTATGACTAGCGGATTTGTAAAGCATTATTTTAGCGTTAGCGATAAATAATAGTAAACTGTAATTCTGTCATCTTTTGACATATCAAGGTGAAATTTTGCACAGTACTTCAGAGTGATGTCATCTTGAAGCCTGTTAGGTTGGAAAAAACATTAGTCAAAATGGCATTACATTTTTTGGACATATGGATATTGAGACAATGTGGACATTTACATAAATGCGCACCTTTCAGCCATTTTGTATTGTATTCATTTTTGCTAAATATCAAATTGAAAGACATGTATCCCACACATACATACCGAGGCTCAAGTCAATTGGAGCTATGGTTCAGGAGGAGTAGATTTTTGTAGTTTTGGACAAATTTGTATTGTACAGGAAAATCCATCATGGTGGACTACATGGGTTCTAGAGGCTTTTTTGTTCCTCATGAGAAATGAGGCACATATACCAGGTTTCAGACATTTTGGACTTATGGGGTGGAAATGGCATCACTTTGAAAATTGATAAATTGGAGTGGGGCCTGTAGCGCCACCTATAGGCTCACATGGGCCATTTTTGGTGTGGTAGTTACTCGTGGTCTGTAGTATCAATGTGCCAAATTTCAAAACTTTTTACCAAGGAGATCTTGAGTTATTGGGCAATTTAGAGCTACAGGAATAATAATAAGAAGAAGAATACTAACAAAAACAATAGGTTTCCTCCTACTGTAATTAATCCTAATTAATAAATATGACATGACGAAATATTGCCACAATGTAAAGGACATTTTCATCAAAAGACTAAAACCAAAAACTGAGGGGTGAGTTCACTAAACAGTCGCGCCACTCTTCCACGTAATATTTCAGTGCAAAAACCTGCACCTTATTCACTAACGACCAGCAACGTAGTTTAACCAACGCAATCAGCGCTAAAATGCACCGCATCTTGAGAATTTAAATGAAGTCATTGTCATTCCTTTCCGCACAAACACGCCTCCTTTCTATGTAAAGTAGGCTTATTATAGATTGCCTGGCATTATTTAGATTACGCTATTACTGCCAAATGAAAGCAGGAATGAATTTTTCTTTTTTTTTTCTTTTTTCTTTTGTTCTAGTTTGTGTACATTTTCTATCCATCATATTAGCAGTAATTCATCAAATAATAATCAAATGACAGAAAAGAGCATTATGACGTGGAATATATCCAGATGCATTGTGTAGTCAAGCGCACTTTCAGCATGTTAAAAAGAGGATTCAGGTGTCTGGATCACAGTAGTCCGTGCAATATAGCGCTCAGAATCAGCCCGCAAGATCAGAATAGTGTCCACAAACCGCGTTCAGCAGCGATTTTGTGACCACATTTGCCTGATCTGCACTGGCAAAATCAGGTGCTAAACCAGCGCAGACAGCACGTGCAAATAACCGCCGCTTTTACCGGCCTCAATTCATTCCCTCCTAAATAAATGAACACTGTTTAAAGCATACAGTGACCATGGGCTCCAAACATGATTTAAAAACACCATCAAAGTAGAAAGGCCACAAAAGACTTTGTGAGCTTTGTGTGAGAAACTGAATCAACTATAAGTTGTTATTAACTGAAAATCTTCCCCACCCAAACTTGGAATATAATGCATAATTTGTATAAACAACTTTTATGATGCTTTTTTGTCATTTTTGGAGCTTGACAGCCCCTGGTCACTGTCTACATACATTATAGGGAAAATAGCAGAGTGAACATTCTGTTACACTCCTATTGTGTTATCTACTTTCGTGTTCCACAAAAGAAAGAAAGTCAAACAGGTTTAGGACAACATGAAGGTGAGTAAATGTTGACAGAATTTTCATTTCTGGGTGAACTGTTCCTTTAAGTATTTTGTTTACAGTGCTGATCCATACAAAAGGCATCTGAAAGCAAATAAAACCTTACAGTACAAACATACTGTTATCAGAAATGACATGAAACACCTGCCGCTCACAGTACAAACATACAACATTCATGGGTTGTAGATATAACGTCTGTGTTTGCCGTCCATCTCAGTACGTTCAGTAGTTCAACTAGCGGATAGACGTCTGGAGGGTCAAAGGTGTCGAACACAAAACCACAGGTGTGAAATCAATGAGTAACATTTCACAAGCATTACCTGTATGTTACAGGACTCATGCTCAGGGTTCAGTGGTGGGCGAGCGCTATCAGTGGTGTAAGAATGTTGAGCTAATGTTTGAACAAACGTTGAAACTGATTAACTCTTTACTGCAGAATGTGACTGAAAATATCAGCCCTCAGCAAAGAGCAACAAGCATTTGTTGTAATAATGTGATCATACACGGTGTTTGTTTGTGTTTTTAGGGATACAGAATATAAGGGAATGGTGCTGTCTTTGGACCAGTTGAATCCCAGTAAACCTGCATTCCCTTACAGCCCTAATAGTGACCGAGAAGACCAACTGAAGGACAAACTAAAAGTGTCGAACACCAGGAGTAAAATCTTGGTTTCTCCTTATCCACAGGTATCATGTTCACTTCTCAAAGAGTCATCTTAATCTTAAAACTTAAACTCTCTGTCTGTTCTTACTACAGATATGTGAATTATCAAGACATTAAAGACCCCATGCAATCGAAATGGTAGTTTTATGTCTTTCAGTTCATGTCTGTAGCTTTGAGGTAATCTATATCAGAGGTCAACCGACAGTGAATTTTGCAGATAACTAAGGTGATGGAAAAGGCCGATAACCGATTTATCGGCCGACAGTTATTTAAGACTTTTAGTCTTTCCTTACTATTACAAACATTGAGGCTACAAGAGTCCAAAATGAATAAAATTCCCCCCCCCCAAAAAGATTTGGTGCATAACGTGGGACTTTTAACTATAAACAAGCCCAAAATGCACCGGGGCGTTTTATTGTAAAAATGATAGAGACTTGGCTCCGTATCAATGCTCCATAAGCAAGTATTTAACAAATTAAGCTTTTTATAGCCTGTATATTCACCAGATGAAGAGTTTTGTATATACAGTATATCCTATATATATATACTGTATATATAATTTCACCAGATGAGGTTTATTGTTAAGAAATAAAAAAAATTAACTATCGGAAACTATCAACATAGATTTATGTCAATAACTGATACTTCCATTAAGCAACTATTGGCACTGATTAATCGGTAAAACCAATATATTGGTCTACCTCTAATCTATATGCAAGTGTACTTCTAAAAGTTGACAAAATAATCTTGTAATTTGTATAAACTTTCATTGTAAGTGTCTCACTGTAACCTCGATTTTTATGCCGATAACTGATAGTTCCAAAAAGCAACAATCGGCACTAATTAATCAGTAAAACCGATATAGTGGTCTACCTTTAATCTATATGCAAGTGTACCCCTAAAAGTTAACATAATAAACTTGTAACTTGTATAAACGTTCATTGTAAGTGTCTCACTGTAACCACTATTTTATGCCGATAACCGATAGTTCCGAAAAGCTACTATCAGCACCGATTAATCAGTAAAACCGATATATCGGGGTACCTATAGTCTATATGTAAGTATACTTCTAACATTTGACAAAATAAACTTGTAACTTGTATAAACTTCCATTGTAAGTGTCTCACTGTAAGCACTATTTTTATGCCGATAGCCGATAGTTCCAAAAAGCTACTATTAACACCAATTAATCTGTAAAACCGATATATCAGGGTACCTCTAATCTATATACAAGTATACTTCTAAAAGTTATCAATGTAAACTTGTAACTTGTATAAACTTCCATTGTAAGTGCCTCACTGTAACTTCTATTTTTACGCTGATAACCGATAGTTCCGAAAAGCTACTATCAGCACCGATTAATCAGTAAAACCGATATATCGGGGCACCTATAGTCTATATGTAAGTATACTTCTAACATTTGACAAAATAAACTTGTAACTTGTATAAACTTCCATTGTAAGTGCCTCACTGTAACCTCGATTTTTACGGCAATAACTGATAGATCCAAAAAGCAACTATCGGCATGATTAATCGGTAAAACCAATATATCGGTCTACCTATAATCTATATGCAAGTGTACTTCTAAAAGTTGACAATATAAACTTGTAACTTGTATAAACTTCCATTGTAAGTGCCTCACTGTAACTTCGACTTTTACGGCAATAACTGATAGATCCAAAAAGCAACTATCGGCATGATTAATCGGTAAATCCAATATATCCGTCTACCTATAATCTATAACTGATAGATCCAAAAAGCAACCATCGGCACCGATTAAATGGTAAATCTGATATATCGGTCTTCCTCTTGTCTATATGCAAGTGTACTTCTAAAGGTTGACAAAATAAACTTGTAATTTGTATAAACTTCCATTGTAAGTGCCTCACTGTAACCTCGATTTTTACACTGATATCCAGTAGTTCCAAAAAGTAACTATCGGCACCGATTAATTGGTTTTCTGACTTCCTATTCTGTTTCCCCTCAGCAATTCTCAGCCTTCCACCATGATCGCTCAGAATCCGACCATGATAATCAATGGGGTGGCAGCCCTCTGACAGGCTCCGCTTCTCCACAGCGATTGGATCAGAGCGAGGTGTCAGAAACCGTTTGCGCTTACAGACAATTTCCCAAGTCCAGTTCGCTGTGTTACAGCCTTTCTCAGGGTGAAATGATGCATAGCTGTCAGCAAACACACACACACACTGCGCTGTGTGACCCGCATCCCGCTCGCTGTCAGGGCAGGCAATATGTCCTGGGCGTACTGGAGCAGAGCGGGCGAGAGTGCTGGTGGGATGCCATGCGTTCTGTTTCGGCTCTTACAAAAGCAACACAACACAACAGAAGGGAGTTTGACATCAGAACATACCATCAATCTCACGGTAAGTGAGCTGGTCTAGAGTATTGGGTTTAAACTCAACATTTAAGTATTTAATTCTTTTAAATGCACCTTTAAAATCAAACACTTCATTTGCAACATGTAAATAATAAACTTAAAAGTACCTAAAAATATAATGAAATCCAAAGCTTCCAAACTAAAGAGCATGCAATACCAACAAACTTCAATACCCAGAAACATAAATCATATGTGTAATGTCTCATTCTCAGCTCACTCGGACGATAAGCAAATGGTTGGTTCTCCAGAAGAAGGGTCATTGGGTGATTCTGGAGACAGTTGCCATGACAACAGGACGTTTCACGCGAGTCCGTGGGTGTCCAATAAGATTAAAGTGGAGGACGGCAGAATGACGGACCACCCCTCTGCCGTCCTCTTCTCCTCGGCTCCCGGTGTGGTCTGCCGAGCTCCCGGCGCCCACCTCATCCTGTGTCGAGATGCCATGGCAACAGATTCCCATGATGATAAGGATGGAAGCCCCATCTCTCTCTCTGGTCTGAGCAGTCCGGGGTCGGAGAGACTGTCTCACGAGTACCAGGGGCCGCTGTCGGTCTCTCCACACACGGGCGTCCAGGCGCAGGGCAGCCCACTGCTGTATCATGACCAAGACAGGGAGCCCGCTGCTGGGCACGCTCACTCAGGCCGACCCTTCGCCGGATGCAGCCTGGAGCCTCTCAATGGGGCAAAAAGCTTGAGGGGTTTTCCCGCTCATTATGATGTGAACTCACATGTACATTTACAGACAAACGCCACGCACGCCCACAACGGTACATCAGTCATTATCAGCAATGGCAGCTGACTGGAACACAGTTCCATACTACTCTTGATGCAGTATATGCAAATTTTGTATATGCATGGAATATCCAAATGACCTTCTACATTTACTACTACTGCCAAAAGTTACAAAATTTTTACACAAAATTGGATTTAAAATTAAAAATAACCATTTTTAGTTGCAAAATGATAATGATGAGGTCATGTGAAATACAAGGGCATGTGGCAACAATGTTGCAAACTACTGTTTGGTAGGTTTATAATGGAATAATGCCTAATGTTTCACTTACTATTTAAAAAAAGAAACACTAGGCAGTATGCAGTATATACTGCACACTATTCAGTAAGTAGTAAGCTAGTATTCCATTCTGAACACAACTCATGTTTCTGTGGCTACAGAAGGTTTTCATCTGCTTGATGCTGGAGAATAACTGTTCTGTTTAAAAACTGAAATAAACATCACAAAACTAATGAAAAAAAAAATGTGTTTACATAACACTGTTCTGATATGTTATTTTTATTTGCACCAATATGAGAGTGAATCTTACTGTCAAGCACATGCCCTGGTCATATTCAACCACAAAATCAAAAATTATACTTTGCATGAAAAAACTAAATAAAGCATATTATTAGGACTATCAATAATTTTGCATTGTGACATACCTGTAATTTTCATATTTATGAAAATGTCATATTTTACCCCTCCTATTGCGTTCAGAATCTGCATGCACCTTTTGCATTGGCGGGTCAATTTTGACCGGGTGGAATTCAAGCTTATAAATAACTTATAACCCAATGGTGTTCATCTAAAACTATATTGTAAAGCATTAATAAGTTCTTAACTTTTCATACATGTAAAAAGATTGATATTTTTGCCATGTTAACTGTGCTAAAGTTATTAATTAATAATAAAAATTTTAATTCTTTGACATTTTAGAATTTACTTTAACCACAGCAAAACCAGTGAGGTACATGTGAAGACATCTTTTTTATCAACATTTCTGTGAAATTTGATCTAAATATAACATAATATACAATTTATATGAACATCTAATGTGAGAATTATTTTTACTATTACTCATAACTGCTCAATTCAACTGGGTGGTCAAAAGTGATGAAAACAACGTATTCTTTTTGAACGAAACTCAAGTGTACAACATTAATACTTCTTCACTATGTTTTTAAGATAAATCTATTTTATTTACTCTCATGAAGTGTTGAATGATGATGTGAGTATACTGTAAGATGATTCTGCATCAGATGTCTGCATATAGTAAAAATATGAACAATTTCCTGTTTCGTGCACTATTTAGAATAATGTGTGCATTAACAAAATCTCACCACTCCCCATTTACACAGAAGTACCTTTGATTTAGTTTATTTGAATTAGTACATCTGTCATGACTGTTTGTACAGGAATGTGTGTGTGTGTGTGTGTGTGTGTGTGTGTGACTGTACAGTATGTGTGTGTGTGTGCAGTCCCAGTGAGCAACAAAAAGTGTGTGAGAGAGTTTGGGAAAGAGGCTAAATGTAAATGAAGTGTTTATAAGTAAAAATCGAATTCATAGATGTACTAAAAATCTACGTAATATTATGTGTAAAGCCACAGTTGATTCCCGGGTCAAAATTGACCCGCAAACGCAAAATATGTAAAAAAAAAAAATTTAAAATGGTTATATCTCTTAAACAATTTTATTTAAAAATCTGAAAAAAAACAAAAAATCTATTAAGTGTATTTTGATAGTGGTGACACAGTAAAAAAGTTTGGTTCCCGTACTAAAAACTATGTGGTTTTTAAAAATGATGATCTACCTCTCCCAGGTCAAAAATGACCCGAACGCAATAGGAGGGTTAAAAACTTATAGTATATATATACATCATGGTATTATATGAGTCTTAAATGTTATCTTAAAGGAATATTCCGTGTTCTCTACAAGTGAAGCTCAATCGTATATTGTTTACATCTTGTGTCTATACTTTTGAAACAGTGAGTTTTTTAATGTTTACAGATTGACCCCATTGACTTCCATTGTAAGTGTCTCACTGGAACACACATTTGTGCTTTTATTTTAATAAATTTTTTGTGATAATCAACATTATGCCACAAATGCTGTCACCAGAGCTTAACTCTGAATATTTCTTTAATAACATTTTTTTTTTTTTTTACAATAATTTAATTACAATAATGAGAATGTCTAGATGCATAACCGCACTGAGAATTTGGGGTACAAATGTGCTTAACTGTCACAAAATAATGTCACAATGCTCTAAAAATAGACTTAATTTTCTGTGCACAAAATATAATTTATTGTGTGTTCTCTCTTTAGAATTCGAGGTGAAATATGACATTTTAAATTCTGTATTCAAGAGATGAAATTATCAATATTATGGATTGAAATTAAATTTCATAAACAGATTAATAAATCCTAAAATGTGTGAGTTTTACAGATTTGGGCACTAACACATACTGACAGTATTTTAAATAGTACAGAATTGTGAAAGTTACAATTATTTCTGATGCTTGTGATATCAGAGCGCTGTCTGGGTGAACAGCTCCTGATTTGTTCAGGATTTTGAGCTTTTTCGAGAACTGCAGTGTGTTCCTGGTTTAAGCTTATTCTTATAAAAATGGTTTGCTTTTTATTGATTTCCTGAAACCATGCTGTGTCTTGTTTTTGTTTTGTTTGTTTTTTTGCATATATTGCAAATATGACTAGATGCATTTTTTGATATGCATGAGGTGTGTATTTTCAACTTAAATGTAATTAGTGACTTATTAGGGATATCCAACAGGATAATGTCATGCTAATGAGCGAAGTGAGGTGAGAATGAGACCGGCTGAGACATTACTGCAGTCTGATGTCACGTCTGGATGTTCGGCATATTGGGGAGTGACTGAAGTGTGTGTAAATTACAAACGTTTTTAAAGTTACGCAACAAATATAATGAAGTTGCAATGACGAGCAGCAATATACGGTCACATTTCAGCACTTCATGTTTATAGACAGCATCTCTCTTAAGAAGCACTTAAAGCGCATCCTCGCACGTTCGTGTTAAGAGCAGTTTTGGGAAACGCACGTAAAAAATAATGAACGTTCGTAAAATCGCTCGTAGAAAATGCTCTAAACTAAGACCAATCGTTATTGGCCCAGTTCATTTTTGTGTGTGTAAGTGTGTATGTTTTGCACTGAGGATGTTTTAGAGTCTCACCCTGTAATTTCTGTCTGTTGTTTTTTCTGCATTGTGGCTGATTCATTGATTGTATTTGACAGATCAAAAAAACCATCTTTGGTCTTTCCCATTCATTTTCAATGGTCAGTCAATGACCGTGAATACTAAAGGTGTTGCTTTTGTTTTTACGACCACTTAGACTTATCGGATCAAGCCCAATTGTTTTTTTCTGTGTATGTTCAGATGGCAAATGGAGGAACAGTCACCAAGTCTTGTACTGCTCAGATAAAGGATTTTTATTAAATGAGGAAAATTGATTTCGGTCAAAAATGACCGAATACCATAGGAGGGTTAAACACCCAGAACACCTTAGCAACCACCCAAAATGCCAAGCAACCGCATAGCCCCAACCCAGAAGCCTCATCCTTTCTATGCTGCTCTGCCCCTCTGTCTGTCTGTCTGTCTGTCTCTCTCTCTCTCGCTCTATCTCTCTCTCTCTCTGCTCCCTGATTGGGTCTCTCATCTCTCTTGTTGTGTCTCTGTAAGCGTGCTAATGTATTCTAGCTCAGGTCTGTCTCACCGGAAGATTAATAACTAATTACTACAGGTCACTCAACCAGATGGGCCTTCTGTGTGTGTGTGTGTGTGTGTGTGTGTGTCTGGTTTATTCATGGCTACTTAAACTCATGAATTCATGTGTCCCAAATGAGATGTTAAACATGTCCAGGATTCTGTACCAAATGCTGCACACACACATTTATGAGAGTACTGTTGCACTATACACTCTTTATTAAAAGCTCTTTTGTTAAACACAAAATACATTGTATTCTAGGGATGTGCAAAACTAGATATTTTCAAATCGTTGGTTCCATGAATGACTAGTCGCCTAATCTGTTTTAAAGTAAATAATAAAAAAAAAAATCTGTAATCATTTACTCACCCTCATGTCATTCCAAACCTGTATCCCAATACAATGAACTTTACAAATGGGTTAATTACCTCACTTAAACACATCCTATATATGTGAGATTAATCATTATATCCACAACATAAACGACATATTAAAACTTACATCTGCACACTCAATGAAGACAATAAACAGGTGAACTTGAACTAAGTCACATGCTAGTCTGAATGTGTAACTTGCATTGTGAATACGCCGTTTCCTTAAAAACATGCTACATGTAACACAATATCCTAAACTGTCTAAACAGAGTCACTTCTAAAAGTAGCTCATACTTCAGTATATTCATTTAATGCCATTATTTCATTAGGTTTTCAAGACAGTTTTCTCATGTTGTTTATTCATACATATTAAACATATTAATCTTTAATACTGTATGTTTGATACATATTTAAATATACTGTATACATTTTTACAACATTGTATTTGAATATACTGTATATTGTTTAAAGTTTGATCTGTTAGAGTCTGAAACATGTTTTTTTGTCATTTTGCATATTACTGACAAATATGTTTATTTGTCGACTTTTATGTTGACTTTAAATGATATGTCATGAATTATTGACAATGTTCGCCAAAAAGATAAATATGACTAAAAGAAAAAAACTGTGTGAAAATTAACCTTTTAACGCCGTGTATATTAAATATGATACACAACGTTTGACGGCTCCTGTTTCAGTCTCTGTTCAAGCTGATGAGCCAAACAACCTATAGTATGTAAGTTTCACATGTTTATGGCACCATCTAGTGGTTATTTGTGGAAAAAAGTGGTTTCAATGTTTATATCGATCTATTTAAAATGAAAAGTGACTCTTATGTTGGGATAAATGACAGCTTATTTAAAAAAAAGTAAAAGCGACAGTAATGATTATATTGTTACTGATATTTGAAAATGAGTATTTGCTGAATTTAAGCAACTTGTGCTTGCATAAAATTTTGTATATTATTTTATTGGAAAAAGTCTGTTGAAATCCATGTATCATATATGATACAACAAGCTTTTGAGGAATATCTCTCAATCACCATTACATTACATTCATGCACACCACAAAAATCTCTGATGACTTGTTTAAGAGATCGATATGAAAACTCTTAAAGGGACAGTTCACCCAAAAATGAAAATTATCTCATCATTTACTCACCCTCATGCCATCCCAGATGTGTGACTTAATTTCTTCTGTAGAACACAAATGAAGATTTTTAGAAGAATATTTCAGCTCTGTAGGTCCATACAATGCAAGTGAATGGTGACCAGAACATTTATGCTCTAAAAATCTCATAAAGGCAGCATAAAAGTTATCCACATGACTCCAGTGGTTTAATCCATGTCTTCAGAAGTGATATGATGAGTGTGGGTGAGAAACAGATCAATATTTAAGTCCCTTTTTACTATAAATTCTCCTCCCTGCCCAGTTGGTGGCGATATGCATGAAGAATGTGAATCACCAAAAGCAAAAGGAGAAGAATGTGAAAGTGAAAGTGGAGATTTATTGTAAATGTATTCTATTATTTTCTAATTGTCTTGAAAATAATTTGAAAGTTTTACACTATCTGGACATTTTGTAGATCCATTTGTGATATACATAAGTGACCGGTCTCTAAAGATCCAAATATTTAAGAGTGTTTGGTGAAATTCTGAGTTTGGGTAAGTTACTCAAAAAGTAATCCTCTACCAATTACAAATTACTCATGACGAAGGATTACAACAATTTAAAATGTAATATATTACACTACTTTCTTTGACTAGATTACAGTAACTAACTGCTTTGTAATAATGTTTTTTCCACTTCTTTTCGAGCAGATTACAAAGTTCAGTGAATGTAAATATCCTGCATGTCTTGTTGTCTAATACATAGACTCTCTTTAATTTGAGGGGTATTTTTAAAAGGACACTGAGACATTTATATCATCAAATTTATAACTGGTTTATTGGTCTTGTGCGACATGACTGTCCTGACTCCTGTTGTATACAGTATTTACCATTCAACACATTTACATTAATGTTCTGAGTAGATGCTTTTTACCAAAGTGACTACAGAAAGTTTAGAGACTGCACAGACTATACAAATAGGACAATGTTACACATTTGCACAAGTATATTTATGGAAGATAAGTTTACTCTAGTAAACAAGAGGTCAAGAGGTGAACTAAAGTTCCAAGTGTGCACATGCAGTTCCCACAGTCACACAACATCTATAATAGTGTTAAAACACACACTCTCTTCAGACACCTACACATTTACACCTCACAACACAACACCGGCACACTGCACCTTCCACGAGAGTCACATTTAAACACACTTTCATAACAGTCTATAAAAACACCTTTTACAAAGATAACAGCTCAATCTCTGTATTAATATACATTTCAGAGCAAATTCTGTAACTTTGCATTTAGAATGGAGATGAGATCGAGATATGATGCAGGCCAGATTCAAACCTGTGTCCGTATGAGCACAACAGCTCTTAATGTGACCTTACAAAACAATATAGTAACTAGTTATATGTCAAACGTAACCCCTTAAACTCTATGGAGCTGCCAGCAGGTCCACAGGGGGGCGCTATGTCACGAAAAACGTTTTAAAATGTTTAAAACATTAAAGTCTCTGTATCATTTGAAAGCTTAGAATCTGAACTTTTCAGGGATCACTTCTGCACTTGTTACTTAAAATAACAAAATAAGGCCTTAAAACATCCGCACCGCAAATTAGCGCCCCCTAGAGGTAATGGGGTATAAATATTTAAATGAAAATAAAAGTCCTTGACATAGCACTTAAATGGACAAGTCATATATCAAATGAAAGCTCTCATTCTCAGGAATGTGACTGTATAGTTTATTTTGTTGCTCTAATACCACAGTTCAAAAGATTTTCAAAACAATCACAAAGTGAAATATGATTTCTGTACGTCATCTAATACAAACGTCTCATTTATGTGCCGATAACTGCTGCTGTAAGCCCCAAATAGCGATAAACTTTATATCTGCCTTTAACTTATGGAGTGCTCTAAAAAATGAGCCATTGTTTACTTGTCTGTGAGTTTGCTTGTGTGAATAATCCAATGTTATATTTTAGATGTCCAGAATAAAATATGCCATCCAGAAGGAAAAGCATGCTAAACAAATCATCAGAAAATATGTTTTCTGCTATTGATGATAATATCATCACAAAGGGCTTTTGTATTATCATTAAGGGGAGGATCTGAGCTTTCTAACGACACCTAGATTGAGCTTCTAGTCCACTCAGAGGCCGAGATATTCAATGTAGTAATGAGGGTGTTGCTTGAACTGTAAATTAGACTGAATGTCTATGGACGAGCACATCTATGAGGGCTAAAATGTGTTAGAGCGCCACCTACATTTCAGATCTGTATATTGTGATGGAATATGATAGAGAAAATATTTTTTTCTAGTGCTTTCTGTCATCTAGTGGAATAAAATGAGACTTTTCAAAGTGAGGTAGAGTGAACAGAACTAGAATTACAAAGTTATATATATATATATATATATTCTGTTTATCATAAGATTATAAACACATACAATATTATTTGTGAATAATTTGAGTCTTTTTTTTTATTTGGGAGGTTCTCTGAAAAAAGAGACCAATTGTTTGCAATTTGTCCACAGTATGTTTGAATGATGATATTTTAAAAAGCCCAAAAATTGACATTTCTAAAGGAATAGACTAATTAACCAGCCTAATTAACATTCTCCCACACACACATAACACACACTCCAACACCTTCATGCATGCACACACAGCACTTAAACTTTCCCGTTACAACACCTCAATGTACAAACACACACATTCCCATCTCAACGCCTTAAATGAACACCTACTTTCTTTGCTTTCCCACGATCACAAACACACACACTATTAAACACACTCAACATTGACTGAATGAAGACGATTAAACTCAACCACATAAATAATTAAATGAACAGCAGAATTATGAGCGATTTTGTGCACAAATATTTGAACTGTTAAATATTGTTGTATAATCACAAAAGAGAGCATTTATGGTTTTATTTTATTGTTGATAGTTTTAAATTACATGTATATGATTCAATATATATGCATGTATGCATATGTAATGTAATTGCTCATCAGTTTTTTTTTTAACCATGCCAGTAAAGTTGCTTTAGAAGAGTCAGTGTGTCTGGGGAAAGATGCAGTAAAGTGATGAAATGCTTCATTGCAGATCAGACTCTTAACGCTTCCTGCTAACGCCTGTGTAGTTCACGACCCCACAACTCAAGATCTCTCCTCTAAAGTCTGCACTGATTTACATGCAAACATGCACAAACTCTTTAGTAAGTAATCTGAGCATGGATAGATGTTTGAATATCATATTCTGTGTTTATATTCCTAAAATATTTTTATTGAAAATAATTTCAGTGTTAGTTCAGAGGGAAAATCTTTAGAAAACGGTCACTTGCTCTGTCAATAAAAACAACTATGCTATAATAGATAAATAAACACAACATAAAATATCACATATCATTACTCAGAGGAGGTGATTATCTTTCAAACCAGTCCACACACAAGGTAATCAGATGTATAGATCATTAGATAATCCACATGAAGCACAATGTTACATATGGCCACCAGGAGATGGCGCCAAATACATGACACAGATTCAATGATGACTCAAATGACACAGAATGAAACTCATTCAGTGAAATCTCATTACTAAAATCATGTCTGCATGCTATACAAACCTTTAGTCATTGTTGTGTTTGCATGTGTAATTAGTTCTTATGTACAATTATTATGTTTTATTTGTTTGGAGAGGCTTTTGGACACTATGATAAATTATATTTCTAATGTTATAACTTTTGATTGCTTTGTCGTATCAACACTAAATGTCTCTCAGATACTGTTGACATGATTAAGAACAAAACAAAAGCAGTTTTTTGGAGCCACCTTATTTACACCCAGAGATATATAATGTCAAATCAGAAAAATAAGAAAAGAATTGGCTAGATTTTTTTGTGATTTTTCAGCAGAGGCAAAATCTATATCATTCTATTTAAATTAAAATGTCTTTTACAATGATACCAAACACTTGACCCTCCTTTTTTTTTTTTTTTTTTTTTTTTTGTGTCAAGTTATAAGCCTTTAATTTTGGGTATGACACTGAAACAGGACATTTTTAAAAACACCTTCAGAGCTTAAAGGGTTATTTAATTGAATAGCATAAATCAATATTGGTACAAATATAAATTATATATATATATATATATATATATATATATAATGATTGAATAAATATTGTATCTAAATAATTTTAAATAAAATATATAAATTAATAAAATATATTAATAAATATAATTATTCAGATAAAGTAGTTAGAACAGGTTTTTTTTTTTTTTTTTCACTTTTCAATGCCAAGGACCCCCAATATACCCTTGATACCCTTCCAAAGGACCCCGCTTTGTACAATATACAATCAGCTTTATGTTTTCATGTATAAAGACCTAATTTTACAGTGTAAACAAAATGTACAAAGATAACATGTTAGTAAAATTTAATAATTGGCTTTTATGTTGTCATTGTACTAAAAAGCAAAAAAAAAAAAAAATATATATATATATATATATATATATATATATATATATTTATTTTATTTTTATTTTTTTTTAAGTAACAATGTATATATTTTCTTTTATTTCCACTATTACTTTTTATATAAACCTGAAGAGAATTGTTTTCAATTAAATTCAAATGTATTTGTGTAGTATGTTCACAATAAAACACACTTTCAAAGCAGCTTCACTGAGAATATGCCCTATAAACCCCAGTGAGCAATCTAAAGGTGACAGCTAAAGGTTCAAGAAATATTTTTACATCACAAACCTACATGCAGATTTTTTCATTATTATTTATTACGGTTAAAAACTATGTCTGTCAATAGAATAAGATAATCATGATTAAGCTCAAGATTTCCAACCAGTCTATTTGTTTGTGTGTTTTAATATATATATATATATATATACATATATATATTCTTATTTAAAAAAAAAAACAATATTCCGCAGACCCCCTAGCACCCGTGACCCCAGTTTAAAAACCCCTGGATTTGACAATATAAAAAGTAGCTTTAAGTAGCTTTTTATACTGTTTATTTCCATATCACTGAACATAAACCTTATCATTAACTGCACTATTTTTAATATAATCAATCACATTAAATCGCCAGCCCTTATTATTGCTATAAATATAAACAGTAATAATAAAAAATGAGCAGTTGTGTCACAGCTTTTGACTTCTAGTGACTTGAAGAGCATGTAGTGAATTAGGAAAATTAACAGTATATAAAATTACATAAAAATGGCTGGTAAAGAAATATACCAAATATTATATTAAATACTAAAATATCCAAAGGACTTCCGTCTCAAACCCTGTTATATTATACATTAATTATTAACAGTTCAAATAATGACCAAAACAAAAAGTTCATATTCAAATATTTATTTCAAGGAAATAAGTTACAGTTGGGAGTAAAATAATTTATCTTAAATACTAAAAATAGAGTATATTTACATTTAACTTCCAGAGGAACCTATATATATCTGTTTATATACAACAACTATTTACATAAATGGGCTATATAAAGTGGGATCAGAATTTGGAGTCTATAAGTAAAGCAGGTGTTAATTGAGTTCTTTCTCGTCCTCTTCATCACTGTCTGAGTCCTCAAACAGGCAGATGGTGGCCTGAACCGGATAATTCTTCAGGAGAATCTCAGCATCCTGGTACAAATAATCAAAACAGCGAGATTTGGGCCAGAATAACCTGCAGAGATAGAGTTTAAACTTGAGTTAGAAATCAACATGTCAAACAAGCTTTTAATTGTCATAGTACATCCCAGCAAACACAGAACGTTCCTCTAACGTTAGCATATGGTTCCCGTTTGGTTATTTTTTAGGCAAATAATAACGTTCTAGGAACGTTCTCTGTAGGTTCTTTTTGTGTAACCAAAAACTAACCTTCCCAGAACATTGCAGGGAGGTTTTTTGTAACAACCTAAAGAGGACCTATACAGAACGTTGTCTAGTGGTTATTTTTAGGTTTTATTTTTATAAACATTAGGGAGTTTTTGATACGGGAATATTTTATGTAAACAATTAAACAATGGATCAACAAAAACATGTATTATTTATTTATATAGATTGATTGTTTTATTTATGATTAATGATTCATGAATGTATGACTATATCAAATAAATGATGAAAATTAAGGGTAAGAGAACGTTAAGGGAACGTTAAGGGAACGTTAGGCGAACGTTATGCATACCTAAATACAACATTCTATTTCCATAAAGAAAACATTCCTGGATAACCAAAAACAAACCTTAAGAATGTATGTTCTGGGAACCAAAAACTAACGTTCCCAGAACGTTCTGGGAACCAAAAGCTAACGTTCCCAGAACATTCTGGGAACCAAAAATTGTTAGCTGGGATAGTACAAAATAAATCACTTTTTCTGCTCCATACAATGTAAAATAGTGATGTTAATAGAGACATTTGTAGCATTGTATTTGAAAAAGTGCCCAATAACACATACTAGCAGTGCAAAATATTACTGTAAAGATTATACTTCAGATATACTTTTAAAAAGGAAAATAAAGTACTTACTTTACAGGGTGTGTGATCACAGGGAGTTTAAACTGTTGTACATCAGTTACATTTTGAGCTTGTTTTTTATAGGGCTGTTGAGAAAAAGGAAGCAATTTAATGAAATCTGTTTGAAAATAACTTTTAATAATTTTACATTAGGGTCATACGGTTCAGCTATATATCTAAGAGTATTTCAAAATCCAGAAGGTTCATTGACGTACCGAATAAGTGTCAGTTTTCCGTGCGTGACGCTCTTTGCTGACCCACGGTCTCCAGGGCTGCGTCGCGTCCTTTGCGTTCATTTCAAAGTTTAATCTGTTTGTGAAAGCGATTCTCTCCATGGCTAAAGATGTAAATCCGTGCTGGTGAGTCTGTTCGAAGTGATGCTCAAACTGAAGTCTGGAGTCTTTATAAACACACGGTGTGTTCGCGCCTGGCACGTGTGATCGTGGAGGTGCGAGGTCACACTCCCGCAAACAGATGGCGAGCTGACACATTTACTAAAGCTCCAAATGAAGAAGAACTCCTGATTTGTGCTTCTCTTTTCATTTTTAGGCATGTCTTTTTTTCTTGATGTAAAGAACAAATGATCAATTTCCCTCGGCAGTGTTAAATCAATATGATTAATCTCACAGCTTTTGCTCTAAAATAACTTAAATATGTCATATTTCACCTTCCTATTTTAAACATTGTATCCCTTTAAGTCTCCAACTCTGAGCACTTCCAGGTGGTTTGCAAGACAACTCTACAAATGCATAAACATTAGAGATATTACAAAATATTCAACTTTCCCGTTTATTCTGATCCATTAATGAGTCAAATGATGATTTTTTTTTTTTACTCAATGCCAAGAGATACAGAAAGACTAGGGTACAAACATTTCCCTGATCACAAAGGAAAAATACATTTGTTTTTATTGAACATTGATGGAGCAACATAATCTGTGTGAAAATAAATCATAACGGAGGGTTGTTTTGATTAAAAAAAGTTTCATTTTAACGTTTTTATCCAATATTGGCCAAATTAATAACTGTACAGTTTTTCATTCAGATGCATCTGTTTTTCACTTTTATTTATTTATTTATTGGCCAAATTAATAACTGTTCAGTTTTTCATTCAGATGCATCTGTTTTTCACTTTTATTTATTTATTTATTGGCCAAATTAATAACTGTTCAGTTTTTCATTCAGATGCATCTGTTTTTCACTTTTATTTATTTATTTATTTATTGGCCAAATTAATAACTGTTCAGTTTTTCATTCAGATGCATCTGTTTTTCACTTTTATTTATTTATTTATTTATTTATTTATTTACTGGCCAAATTAATAACTGTTCAGTTTTTCATTCAGATGCATCTGTTTTTCACTTTTATTTATTTATTTATTTATTTATTTATTGGCCAAATTAATAACTGTACAGTTTTTCATTCAGATGCATCTGTTTTTCACTTTTATTTATTTATTTATTTATTTATTTTTTGGCCAAATTAATAACTGTTCAGTTTTTCATTCAGATGCATCTGTTTTTCACTTGTATTTATTTATTTATTTATTTATTGGCCAAATTAATAACTGTTCAGTTTTTCATTCAGATGCATCTGTTTTTCACTTTTATTTATTTATTTATTTATTTATTTATTGGCCAAATTAATAACTGTACAGTTTTTCATTCAGATGCATCTGTTTTTCACTTTTATTTATTTATTTATTTATTTATTTTTTGGCCAAATTAATAACTGTTCAGTTTTTCATTCATATGCATCTGTTTTTCACTTTTATTTATTTATTTATTTATTTATTGGCCAAATTAATAACTGTTCAGTTTTTCATTCAGATGCATCTGTTTTTCACTTGTATTTATTTATTTATTTATTTATTGGCCAAATTAATAACTGTTCAGTTTTTCATTCAGATGCATCTGTTTTTCACTTGTATTTATTTATTTATTTATTTATTTTTTGGCCAAATTAATAACTGTTCAGTTTTTCATTCAGATGCATCTGTTTTTCACTTGTATTTATTTATTTATTTATTTATTGGCCAAATTAATAACTGTTCAGTTTTTCATTCAGATGCATCTGTTTTTCACTTTTATTTATTTATTTATTTATTTATTTTTTGGCCAAATTAATAACTGTTCAGTTTTTCATTCAGATGCATCTGTTTTTCACTTGTATTTATTTATTTATTTATTTATTGGCCAAATTAATAACTGTTCAGTTTTTCATTCAGATGCATCTGTTTTTCACTTTTATTTATTTATTTATTGGCCAAATTAATAACTGTTCAGTTTTTCATTCAGATGCATCTGTTTTTCACTTTTATTTATTTATTTATTTATTGGCCAAATTAATAACTGTTCAGTTTTTCATTCAGATGCATCTGTTTTTCACTTTTATTTATTTATTTATTTATTTATTTACTGGCCAAATTAATAACTGTTCAGTTTTTCATTCAGATGCATCTGTTTTTCACTTTTATTTATTTATTTATTTATTTATTTATTGGCCAAATTAATAACTGTACAGTTTTTCATTCAGATGCATCTGTTTTTCACTTTTATTTATTTATTTATTTATTTATTTTTTGGCCAAATTAATAACTGTTCAGTTTTTCATTCAGATGCATCTGTTTTTCACTTGTATTTATTTATTTATTTATTTATTGGCCAAATTAATAACTGTTCAGTTTTTCATTCAGATGCATCTGTTTTTCACTTTTATTTATTTATTTATTTATTTATTTATTGGCCAAATTAATAACTGTACAGTTTTTCATTCAGATGCATCTGTTTTTCACTTTTATTTATTTATTTATTTATTTATTTTTTGGCCAAATTAATAACTGTTCAGTTTTTCATTCATATGCATCTGTTTTTCACTTTTATTTATTTATTTATTTATTTATTGGCCAAATTAATAACTGTTCAGTTTTTCATTCAGATGCATCTGTTTTTCACTTGTATTTATTTATTTATTTATTTATTGGCCAAATTAATAACTGTTCAGTTTTTCATTCAGATGCATCTGTTTTTCACTTGTATTTATTTATTTATTTATTTATTTTTTGGCCAAATTAATAACTGTTCAGTTTTTCATTCAGATGCATCTGTTTTTCACTTGTATTTATTTATTTATTTATTTATTGGTCAAATTAATAACTGTTCAGTTTTTCATTCAGATGCATCTGTTTTTCACTTGTATTTATTTATTTATTTATTTATTGGCCAAATTAATAACTGTTCAGTTTTTCATTCAGATGCATCTGTTTTTCACTTGTATTTATTTATTTATTTATTTATTGGTCAAATTAATAACTGTTCAGTTTTTCATTCAGATGCATCTGTTTTTCACTTGTATTTATTTATTTATTTATTTATTGGCCAAATTAATAACTGTTCAGTTTTTCATTCAGATGCGTCTGTTTTTCACTTGTATTTATTTATTTATTTATTTATTTATTTATTGGCCAAATTAATAACTGTTCAGTTTTTCATTCAGATGCATCTGTTTTTCACTTGTATTTATTTATTTATTTATTTATTTTTTGGCCAAATTAATAACTGTTCAGTTTTTCATTCAGATGCATCTGTTTTTCACTTGTATTTATTTATTTATTTATTTATTGGCCAAATTAATAACTGTTCAGTTTTTCATTCAGATGCGTCTGTTTTTCACTTGTATTTATTTATTTATTTATTTATTTATTTATTGGCCAAATTAATAACTGTTCAGTTTTTCATTCAGATGCATCTGTTTTTCACTTGTATTTATTTATTTATTTATTTATTTATTTATTGGCCAAATTAATAACTGTTCAGTTTTTCATTCAGATGCATCTGTTTTTCACTTGTATTTATTTATTTATTTATTTATTGGCCAAATTAATAACTGTTCAGTTTTTCATTCAGATGCATCTGTTTTTCACTTTTATTTATTTATTTATTTATTTATTGGCCAAATTAATAACTGTTCAGTTTTTCATTCAGATGCATCTGTTTTTCACTTGTATTTATTTATTTATTTATTTATTGGCCAAATTAATAACTGTTCAGTTTTTCATTCAGATGCATCTGTTTTTCACTTGTATTTATTTATTTATTTATTTATTGGTCAAATTAATAACTGTTCAGTTTTTCATTCAGATGCATCTGTTTTTCACTTGTATTTATTTATTTATTTATTTATTGGCCAAATTAATAACTGTTCAGTTTTTCATTCAGATGCATCTGTTTTTCACTTGTATTTATTTATTTATTTATTTATTGGCCAAATTAATAACTGTTCAGTTTTTCATTCAGATGCATCTGTTTTTCACTTGTATTTATTTATTTATTTATTTATTTTTTGGCCAAATTAATAACTGTTCAGTTTTTCATTCAGATGCATCTGTTTTTCACTTGTATTTATTTATTTATTTATTTATTGGCCAAATTAATAACTGTTCAGTTTTTCATTCAGATGCGTCTGTTTTTCACTTGTATTTATTTATTTATTTATTTATTTATTTATTGGCCAAATTAATAACTGTTCAGTTTTTCATTCAGATGCATCTGTTTTTCACTTGTATTTATTTATTTATTTATTTATTTATTTATTGGCCAAATTAATAACTGTTCAGTTTTTCATTCAGATGCATCTGTTTTTCACTTGTATTTATTTATTTATTTATTTATTGGCCAAATTAATAACTGTTCAGTTTTTCATTCAGATGCATCTGTTTTTCACTTTTATTTATTTATTTATTTATTTATTGGCCAAATTAATAACTGTTCAGTTTTTCATTCAGATGCATCTGTTTTTCACTTGTATTTATTTATTTATTTATTTATTGGCCAAATTAATAACTGTTCAGTTTTTCATTCAGATGCATCTGTTTTTCACTTGTATTTATTTATTTATTTATTTATTGGCCAAATTAATAACTGTTCAGTTTTTCATTCAGATGCATCTGTTTTTCACTTGTATTTATTTATTTATTTATTTATTGGCCAAATTAATAACTGTTCAGTTTTTCATTCAGATGCGTCTGTTTTTCACTTGTATTTATTTATTTATTTATTTATTTATTTATTGGCCAAATTAATAACTGTTCAGTTTTTCATTCAGATGCATCTGTTTTTCACTTGTATTTATTTATTTATTTATTTATTTATTTATTGGCCAAATTAATAACTGTTCAGTTTTTCATTCAGATGCATCTGTTTTTCACTTGTATTTATTTATTTATTTATTTATTGGCCAAATTAATAACTGTACAGTTTTTCATTCAGATGCATCTGTTTTTCACTTGTATTTATTTATTTATTTATTTATTGGCCAAATTAATAACTGTTCAGTTTTTCATTCAGATGCATCTGTTTTTCACTTGTATTTATTTATTTATTTATTTATTGGCCAAATTAATAACTGTTCAGTTTTTCATTCAGATGCATCTGTTTTTCACTTGTATTTATTTATTTATTTATTTATTGGCCAAATTAATAACTGTTCAGTTTTTCATTCAGATGCATCTGTTTTTCACTTTTATTTATTTATTTATTTATTTATTGGCCAAATTAATAACTGTTCAGTTTTTCATTCAGATGCATCTGTTTTTCACTTGTATTTATTTATTTATTTATTTATTGGCCAAATTAATAACTGTTCAGTTTTTCATTCAGATGCATCTGTTTTTCACTTGTATTTATTTATTTATTTATTTATTTATTTATTGGCCAAATTAATAACTGTTCAGTTTTTCATTCAGATGCATCTGTTTTTCACTTGTATTTATTTATTTATTTATTTTTTTATTTATTGGCCAAATTAATAACTGTTCAGTTTTTCATTCAGATGCATCTGTTTTTCACTTGTATTTATTTATTTATTTATTTTTTTATTTATTGGCCAAATTAATAACTGTTCAGTTTTTCATTCAGATGCATCTGTTTTTCACTTGTATTTATTTATTTATTTATTTATTTATTTATTGGCCAAATTAATAACTGTTCAGTTTTTCATTCAGATGCATCTGTTTTTCACTTGTATTTATTTTATTTATTTATTTTTTTGGGCCAAATTAATAACTGTTCAGTTTTTCATTCAGATGCATCTGTTTTTCACTTGTATTTATTTTATTTATTTATTTATTGGCCAAATTAATTACTGTTCAGTTTTTCGGTCAAACGCATATGTTCTTACGTCAGCAGTTCTGTGCGCGACTCCAGTGTGAAACTATACAGATGTGTATTTGTTTCTATTTTACGTAATATAATAAATAGAGTTTTGCCACTAAACTTCCCATATTTGTGTAATAAAAGGCTTTCGAACTGAAGTCGGCGTTATTGTTCATTAATATTTAATTATAAAGCTTTAATAAGGAGGTGACTGTGGGAGTAGTTTGATGGTGATACAGGAGGTGATATTTGATCTGAAGCGTGTGGAAGTCAGTGACCTGTAGAAGTGGAAATACTAATTCGAGCCATTTGCTCTAAAACACAAACATGACGCGTGGCGATCTGTGACGCTCACACAAACATGACGCGTGGCGATCTGTGACGCTCACACAAACATGACGCGTGGCGATCTGTGACGCTTGAGCTTCTGCGTTGACGTGTGTCACGGTTCATGAACTTTATAAAGTCATAGAAACACTCAAAATAAACTACTACAGATATAAACATTAGACACAAATCTTTCTGGAGTTTACCTGTGTACAGTTGTCATGGTGAAACTGAGGAATTCACTCGCATTTGACTATTTATCTAATGTCCCAAAGAGCAACACTCGACAGGATAACCCAGAATATCCATGAGTTGCCATAGTTTCAGATGGCATTATAGAAATGGAGTATTCACAGTCAGTCTTGATTACTTTAATCAATGAGTGAAAGTGTCCAATAACAGTCGTATTCAGCTGGTCATGTGATCATAACATGGCCGCCCCCATGTGTGGACCCTCTCCATGTAGAATAAAACAGCTTTTATAAGGTCACGGATATGACTGGAGTCTTCATTTGAATGTGAGTCAATCATGATTTTACACATATATTGCAAAATTACATTTCATGTCTTTAGGAGTTAAACTTTTTATAATGAGGAACAAATTACAAAGTGCACCTTTAATTTACGATTCACGTTACATAAGTAAAATAATAAATAATTACTGTATTTGTCCACTGGATGTCGCTGTCCACTCAAACATTGACCTGCAGCTTATATAATCAGTGTTACTGAGTCTTCTGTATAATGTTAATAATACTGCAAAAGAGGAACAGCATTACTCTCTGCGTGATATTAAACACAAATAAATAAAGCAATGCTCCTCAACTGAACTGAGCAATGTTCACAATGGCATACCACACTCTATTAGAGGTTCTAGATAGAACCCTTGGGTTCTTTACACAGCTCCAAATAACAGGTTCTATTTACAAAGATTAACAAAAAAGAAACCTTTTTGTACATGCAAAAATGTTAACTGTCATGGAAATTCGGTGCAGCTGAAAGCCTGAGAGAGCGACTTATTATCACAAACCTGTAGATTTATTAATTCAATTCTTATTGGGGGGTCTGGGTATCTCAGCGAGTATTGACGCTGACTATCACTCCTGGAGTCGTGAGTTCGAATCCAGGGTGTGCTGAGTGACTCCAGCCAGGTCTCCTAAGCAACCAGATTGGCCCGGTTGCTAGGGAGGGTAGAGTCACATGGGGTAACCTCCTCGTGGTTGTGATTAGTGGTTCTCGCTCTCAATGGGGCGTGTGGTAAGTTGTGTGTGGATCGTGGAGAGTAGCATGAGTCTCCACATGCTGTGAGTCTCCGCGGTGTCATGCACAACGAGGCAACTGAGACTTGTCCTCCACCACCCGGATTGAGGTGAGTAACCGCACCACCACGAGGACCTACTAAGTAGTGGGAATTGGGCATTCCAAATTGGGGAGAAAAAGGATTTTTTTATTTTTTATTTTTATCTATTCAGTTGGAAAACATTTATCCATATAAATCCAAAGAGCGATTGCATGTGTCGCTTATATGTATGGATCTCTGATGATAAACGTGTACACTGTAATATGGAAATCAAAGACATTTTGTTGAATTTTGCTTTATTGTGATGTGTAATATTATTCTACCATTTTTTTTAAAGCAATAGTTTTGCATGCCCCCTAGACTGTATTCATAGTTTTTGGAGGAAATATTTTTTCTATTGTAGTGACCATGACCAAGTTTTTTTTTTTTTTCTTTAAGCCATTGTGTTACTATGGTAATATTGTAGTAACCATGAAAATACGTTTTTATTTTTATTTTATTTTATTATTTTTATTTTTTGTGGAAACCATGGTTTTAATACAGTATACTGTATATTATTTCATTTTTATTTATTTATTTACTTATTTAGGCTTTCATAGAATTCATGACAGTTCAATGCATTCGTATATATATACATACGTAATACAACGATCCTCTCAGCCTATTCTTTCATACTTTTTAAACATTCACTTAATTGTTTTACACTATTGTATACCGTAACAACCACAAAATGATGATTTTTATTTATTTATTTTTTTCATTATTAAGTTTTATCACTATGATTTTACTACAAATATAAAGGTTAAAATATGGTTACTGTAGTAAAACCATGGTAAATGTCTTCCCATTAACATCTTTCCTTTCTCTAATCAAAATGTGCCAAATAAAACGATTTTTTTAATTGTCAATTAATTTGCATGTTTTTCTGTGTCCTCAATATCACTTTCCATCTTGTCAGTCTTATGTAATTTCCTTTAAAAAAAAAAAAATAATAATAATAATAAAAAAAAAAATTCGTTTCTTAGTGACGTCATCATCAACCAGGAAGTGACATCATTATGGAGCAAAACCAACAGCGCGAACGTCAGTCATTTTTAGCAATGCATTTGATAAATCCTTTCACTCTAAAACATTTCATTCTGTTAAGAAAAACAACAAACAGAAATCAATATAATAATCTATAAATTTCACTGAGCAATGGCTAACTTCAGCTTTTTATTTCCACCGTGTGTATTTTCTTGTCAATGTGTCACGTAAATCAAGTAAAAAAAAATAAAAAAAAAGACCAGATCTCCAGATATTTCTGAAACTGTGCCATACACTTTAATATAAATACTTCTTAAAATACAAAACAATAATATGGCCTATATTCAGTTTTTTTAAAGTGACCATTCAGCTGTTGTTTACAAATCACAAGTTAATCAGATGTAATGCGCTGCGTTCACCTGTAGGTGTCGCTTTATAGTCACACATCAATACCTGTGGTTTACAGTAACATACGAGACTTCGAGAGCTTATGACGTAAGACTTGGAAACTCTGGAACAAACCATCTTTCACATCAAAAATATCTGTTACAAGAGACCTAAGAAACAGTGAACCATTAAACATCACTGTACACTATTAATTACAAGCAGCAGGACTGACCCAGTGCTTTTCTGAGAGAAAGATTACACTGCACTGACATTTTCCAGCTCTTTGCTTTCATATAAATGCTTCAGTAAATTAAATGTCAAACCCAATTAAATGTTGTGAAATGAGGAGTACAGATGGGCGTGTGAAAGTGTGTTTGTTGGTGTTGTTTGTGAAAGGATCTGCTGGGATAGAGAGGAAGGCACAGGGAGAATTCTGCCATCTGGATTCTATTTTAGAGACCAGAAATGAATTGAAGCTGTGGTTAAATTGAGTCATGAGACATTGTAAAACACTCGCAGTGTGCCAAGCACTCCAGCACTGCTTCAGACTTACTGAAAATACAGTTTAGTCCGGTGGTTCTGTTTCAGAACACAGATTTTACATTTGCAACCGAACAGAACATAGTGCACATTTTTAATCGTACAAAATAAACTAATGTGGGGGTGTGTGTCACAGAACTGTTCACAAACAGTCAAATATCAGTAAATATCAACCGTCGCCATCCCTTACAAAAATTGAGAGTTCACTGCAAATTTGCCAAGATTCGCCACAGATCATTTTCACATGCTAATGAGCTTTGCGGCAAACTTGCGGCAAACTTGCGGCAAATTGTCCATTGTTGCCAGAGGTTTGCCGGAAGGTTCACCACTGCCGGTGAAGAGCTGCAAACTTCTGGCAAACATTCGTGCCGAATCACAAGCTCATTTGCATGTGAAAATAACGAGCGGCAAACTTGCGGCAAGTTTCGATTTTATTGTAAGGGATAATAGAAGTGTGACATCACAGCCTGTGGTCAGTGGGCGGTAAAAGACTGGTAAATCGTTTCACGACCACTTCCTCTGGAATACTTGATTGTGATTGGTCAATGGTGGAATTTTTGTGGTATAATGAATTTTTGTATAATGACAGCTAAACATAGACCGTTAATGGTTTCCACTACAAATGCCAATACGAGTGTAGCGTTTCCAGTCAGGGTTGGGGAGTAACGGAATATGTGTAACGGGATTACATATTTAAAATACTAAATATAAGTAACTGTATTCCACTACAGTTACAATTAAAATTGTTAGTAATCAGAATACAGTTACATTCTAAAAAGTATTTGGATTACTGAAGAGATTACCTTTTTTTTTTTTATTCCCAATTTGGAATGCCCAATTCCCAAGTCCTCGTGGTGGCGTAGTGACTCGCCTCAATCCGGGTGGCGGATGACGAATCTCAGTTGCCTCCGCGTCTGAGACCGTCAATCCGCACATCTTATCATGTGGCTTGTTGAGCACGTTACCGCGGAGACGTAGCACGTGTGGAGGCTTCACGCTATTCTCTGCGGCATCCACGCACAACTCACCACACGCCCCACCGAGAGTGAGAACCACATTATAGCGACCACGAGGAGGTTACCCCATGTGACTCTACCCTCCCTAGCAACTGGCTCAATTTGGTTGCTTAGGAGACCTGGCTGGAGTCACTCAGCACGCCCTGGATTCGAACTCACGACTCCAGGTGTGATAGTCAGCGTCAGTACTCGCTGATCTACACAGGCCCCGATTACTTTGCCTTTTAATGTAATTTTTTTCATTTCTATTCAGTTGGAAAATATTTATCCATATAAATGATGCGATCCAAAGAGCGTTTGAACAGCGGTGAAAAACGTATCATTTGTTTCATTCATACGAGCGCTTTCACACTGTTTTGAGTGAAAAGGTGGATATGACGTCATTGAGCAACTTTCCTTTGGGAGTTTAATAGAGGAGCTACATGGTGTTTCTACAGCTTAACAAAAAACAGTTAGAAACGCTTTGACAGATCAAACATAAATTCAATAAATACACGATTACATGCCTTGTCAATGTTTTTATGTGGTTAGGGAATTATTACAAGAAATGCTAACCCATGTAGCCTTTAACATCATATAGAAAGCTACAAATAATATATTTTCTGCCTCTATGAACAGAATCCACATACGCTCAGAAAAGGATGTCGTTGTGTACACGCTGTGGGGTTTTGAAATTTGGAGCAGCAAAAATAGTTAACCTTGTATAAATTGTCATGTGAACATTTAGCTTTATGCTAAGCTAAAATGCTATTACTTGCCTTTACATGCATCTGTTACCAGACGTGATTATGAAATGAAAATACACGTTCGAGCATTTCTGTAAAAATGTCAAAAAATCCTTAAAACAAGATCAATTTACTTGAGTAGCAAAACTGCATAAAATATTTGGGCTTTTTATTATAAGTGAATTGTCTTACTTTATTTACTTGTTTATAGTCAAAACATGTGAAAAAATCAGCCAGTGCTGAAGAAGTAATCCAAAGTATTTACATTACGTTACTGACCTTGAGTAATCTAACAGAATACTTTGCAAATTATATTTGACAGCATGTATTCTATAATCTGTAGTGGAATACTTTTTAAAAGTAACCTTCCCAACCCGGATATATGTAGAATATCATCTATATCCACTGCTAAAATGCACTGAAGGAGTGTTAGCTATATAGTTACATCCATTAACTAATCTCTGAATATTGTGCATGTCATTACAGTATATAAGTTAATTGCAGATTTATTGTGCAGTTTATTTTAGTGCTGCATTCTGTCTTGAACTAATTTGTTTCTCACAGGGTGACTAAAAAAACCTGTTGGACAAACTTCCCTAAAACTGACAAAAATGTTAGTGTTGCTCTCTAGAGTTTCTCTTCAACACAGTGCCTAATAACTTCCTCAGTTTACTCTGTTTACAGCACAGAGTGAAAAAGCAACTATTTGCATGGCCAAAATTAAAGAAATGTTGAGGTGTCTCAATTGCCTTCAGCAGCACTACTTGTTTAGACAATTTAAATGTGTTTATTTACTAAATAACAGCCAATACTTTCTTCTCAAGGCAACTGCAGATATGTTGTTCAGCTAATTATCAATTAGAAACAGGGGTACTTTAATCTGTCATCATATCATTAATGCATATTGTTTTATATGACTCGTAATTTGAAGTAAACTCTATAATTTCGCCTCCAAGGAAGAAAACATCTTGCAAAGCAAATCACTTACAATAGTTTCATATGCACATGGACAACACTAACCACACAAACCTCAATAACAGTGAGTCAACAACTTACATCATTAAGTAAAAAGATGTGCTTAGAACATCACTACACAACTAGTAACAAACAGAGATGGCAAACACAACAACAACAGCTAAAATAAAGCCAATAAAACAGCAAAACAATAAGTTCATAATGTATTCATGCTGCATACTTGGAGCTTGCAAATCAGCAGCATTGTTCAATATGAAACAGTTTTTTCAGACAACTTTGTTAACCCTTTAAGCTCTGAAGGTGTTTGTTTTTTTTAGATATCCTGTTTCAGTGGCATACCCAAAATTAAAGGCTTATAACTTGACAAAAAAAGGGTTAAAAAAATGTTTTGTATCATTGTAAAGAACACTTTTCACATTTTTTTAATGATATAGATTATGATACATTCTGAGACTCTCAGCGTAAGAAACTGCTGAAAAATCACACAAATACAAATTGAGCCAAAAATGTACTTTTTTCTTATTTTTCTGATTTTACATGATATATCTCAGGGTGTAAATAAGGAGGCTCCAAAAAACTGCTTTTGTTTTGTTCCCAATCATATCAGCTGTATCTGATCAAATCTTTGTGTTGATACGACAAAGAAATCAAAAGTTATAGCATTACAAAAATAATTGATCATAGTGTCCAAAAATGTATCCATGTCCAAAAACATCTCCAAACAAATAAAACATAATAATTATACATAAGAACTAATTACACATGCAAACACAACAATGAATAAAGGTTTGAATAGCATGCAGACATGATTTTAGTAATGAGATTTCACAGAATGAGTTTCATTCTGTGTCATTTGAGTCATCATTGAGTCTGTGTCATGTATTTGGCGCCATCTCCTGGTGGTCATATGTCACATTGTGCTTCACGTGGATTATCTAATGATCTCTGCATCTGATTATCTTGTGTGTGGACTCGTTTGAAAGATAATCACCTCCTCAAATTAATGGTATGTGTTTTTTTATGTTTCATTTATATGTCATGAAGATATAAGTGAAAATGCGGCATATAAGCAACACCAACATAATTGTCAAAGACATATACTTAGCTATTACTTGCTGTGAATAAAACAAATAGGCTGGTTGTATTCTACTCTTTAAAAGATTTACAACAACATATGACACATGGCTATTTGATCAGTTTGATGTTTTTACTGATTGCAATAATATGTACAGTGCAAACTTATTTATAAATTATCAAAACGAAACACTTCTGATTTGTCTGCAAATTTCAAAATGCTTGTTCAGTTTTGGTCATAATGTCTATATGCATTGGAAAGTAGAGCTTCTAAACTTTCAAACGATATCTATTTTGTGTTAGTAAAGACTGGAGTTATCAATATTTTGACGATTGTTTTTGTTTTTGTTTTTTTTTCTCGTGGGCCCATCCGAGCTTAAAGGGTTAAACTAGTTGTGACAACATTTGGTTTGATGTTAGCATGTGTAATTTAAACATATCTGTGACTTAAAAAAGCCATATATGCACTATAAATGAGCGTATTTTGTTTAATGGTGAAGCTCCATTGAAGATTAACCTGCGTATTTGTTTGTCTACACAAACATCAAGTCATAGCATGCCATGTTCTCACAGACGTGTGTGAAAGCTTAAAAAAACTGCTTCTACATTGTTTTCCTGAAACATCTGAGCTCATTAAAGTACTTAGACTGTGTTGTTGACGCCAAAGTCTAACTGTGGGTGTGGAGGCCTCGCATGCATTAATAATTCAGTGTATGTGTGTGTGTGTGTGTCAGACCACAGACATTGCACAACAGTCTCAGTACCTGTCGTGTCCTCTACCTGCAGCTCCATACACCTGTTCTTCTAACATCATAGGACATGAACCCTTACAGGTAACATTACAAACAGATATCCTTATCTCATAAATTGGGTTTGTTTATGATTTATTCAAATGTGTTATTAATAGATCAGTTCCTCAAAGGGTTATGTTGTTATTAGCATATGTTATCTCACCTGTCCTTTATACCTGCAGGTAGAGCTGATCTGAGAGCAGTGTGCACAGTGACACAGTCTCAAAAACGGATGTTCTGATATTAATAAAGCCCTGAACTGTTGAACAATGGTAAGTACACATATTTCTCATTTTTCTACACACTTCATTGCTCAGAATCGTTCACACATTAGTGGGAACCAGTATGAACATGTCTGAACATGAGCGTTAATAATGTGGGTGTGACGTTTTTCATGTAAAGCAGGTAAATAATTAGTGCTGGAGCTTTGGCACTTTCTTTTTCTTTACACAAGAACACCAGCATCAGTTTGACCTGAACGGATATTTTCTTCTCTGAAGACCAAACGTGAGTCTTTCTGGATTAATTCATATAGATTTAGGTTTTATAATAACTACTACTAATAATAATCTTTATCATACACACTTAAAAATAAAGGTTCCAAAAACTTTTTTACCTCTGGTTACAATATTCAACATACAGACAACCAAATGCACATGGTGCTTTAACCCTTTAAACTCTGAAGGTGTTTTTAAAGATTTCCTGTTTCAGTGGTATACACAAAATGAAAGGCTTATAACTCGACAAATACAAAAACAAAAAACAAGGAGGGTCAAATGTTTGGTATCTTTGTAAAGAAAACATTTCAAAAACAAAATTTTATGATATAGATTATGATTCATTCTGAGACTCTCAGTCTAAGAAACTGAAATAAAAAAATAAAATAAAAAAGCTGAGCCAAAAATGTGTTTTCTTATTTTACTTATTTGACATTATATATCTCTGGGTGTAAATAAGGTAGCTCCGAAAAACTGCATTGTGTCCAAAAACATCTCCAAACAAATAAAACATAATAACTGTACATAAGAACTAATTACACATGCAAACACAACAATGAATAAAGGTTTGTATAGCATGCAGACATGATTTTAGTAATGAGATTTCACAGAATGGGTTTCATTCTGTGTCATTTGAGTCATCATTGAGTCTGTGTCATGTATTTGGCGCCATCTCCTGGTGGCCATATGTAACATTGTGCTTCATGTGGATTATCTAATGATCTATACATCTGATTATCTTGTGTGTGGACTCGATTGAAAGATAATCACCTCCACTAAGTAATGTGATGTTTTATGTTCTGTTTATTTTGAAGTTATAAGCGAAAACGCGGCATATAAGCAACATCAACATAATTGTCAAATACTTAGCTATTACTCGCTATATTTTTGTCTGTGAGTAAAACTTTTTTTTTTCTCATGAACCAGAAACCAAAACACTGATCTGAAGATCAAGAATAAACATCTAGAACTGTATTCATCTACAAAGAATATAGGAACTCAATAACCTTATACAGACAACAATGGTTCTTAATACGAAGAGGGTTCTTTGCTGAAACTAGGAACCATTAACAGTGTTAAAAAAATAACATTAAAAACTATTGGGGCCTGGGTAGCTCAGCGAGTAAAGACGCTGACTACCACACCTGGAGTTGCGAGTTTGAATCCAGGGCATGCTGAGTGACTCCAGCCAGGTCTCCTAAGTATACAAATTGGACCAGTTGCTCGTTGCCTCCTCGTGGTCACTATAATGTGGTTCTCGCTTTCAGTGGAGCATGTGGTGAGTTGTGCGTGGATGCTACGGAGAATAGAGTGAAGGCTCCACACGCGCTACGTCTCCACTCAACAAGTCACGTGATAAGATGCGCGGATTGACGGTCTCAGACGCGTAGGCAACTGAGATTCGTCCTCCGCCACCCGGATTGAGGCGAGTCACTACACCACCACAAGGATTTAGAGCGCATTGGGAATTGGGCATTCCGAATTGGGGAGAAAAGGGGATTTAAAAAAGAAAACAAACAAAAAAAAACATTAAAAACTATTTTTACAAAATGGTTTAGACTGCGGTAATTAGCTTCACAAATAAAAATAGATAAATGTAATAAATGTACATTATACTAATTTAGCAGACGCTTTTATCCAAAGCAACCCATGATTTTTTAAATGTATTTTTTATTATTTTTATTATTTTATTTAAATAATAAATACATAAAAAACAATAGAATAAATTAAAACAGAAATGACATTTAAATGTATTAAATTATATTATTTTATTATTAAAAAAAAAAAATAACAATAACAAATGTAGCCTAAGCTTGAAGTGTTACATTAGCTTTTATTATTGTGATGAATAACTTTTAGAGCATCATTGCTGTTGTAGCATCGATGTGATTGGCTTTGGGAGGTTATAAACGCGTCTAAATGGTCTCTTGTTCATTGCATTTGGTTCATCTGATCCTCTGGCTGTTCTGTGAAACTCAATCCCACTCCGGACTCTCTTTATCCCCGCAGTGTGTGCGTGCGTCACGGCAACGCGTCTCGCGTTCAGAGATAATTAACGCGCACACTGAGTTTCTGCTGGAGCTTCATGATCGCTTTCATTGACCTGTTGGACTTTCATTCTGACGGATGGTCTCTGTTCCGCCGCAGGTCTGGATCACTTTACGACTCTCGCTGTTGGAACTAAAAACGCTTTTCTCTGGGTTTTTAGAGCGCTGCCGCTCATACAGACTGTAAGTGTTTTTCTCGGTCAAGAATCCTCAGTAATATCTATGTGTGACCTTACAGAATAAGTGAGACTGACACAGTTGACTGAATATATATTTCTCTTTTGATCTTAAATACCTTTTTGGTCTATGCTTGAATGCTTTAAACTAGCTTTGAAGAAATAATTGTGCCTATACATATTAATTGCTTTGTACTAAAGCTAAAAAGCATCTCAGGTTTCATAGTTTTGATTTGTTTAACATGTTTTTGGTCACTACAGTCCCATACTTCCATTTTTGTTCTCTCACAGGTTTGATGACTTCTAGCCATTATTCTAAAATGTGGAAAATAGTAGGCTAATAATAAAGAATGAGTAGTTGTGTCCAAACGTCCTTTTTCTGCACGTATGACATTGGCACGTTTATATTTTGTGGCTTTATGAAGTATTAGTTTACAGAGGGCTCCATAAGTCTGAGATCATAGTTTTATATATCATCAGCCTATTGAGTGCACGGGAGCTGGCATGAACAAAACCTGAATATCATGTTGTCCAGGATGATTTGAGAAGGTTCCAAAGAGCATCTTGTGCGTTTCAGTGGGAGAAATTCCAAGGAATAGTGTAGAATCTTTAACATTTCTTATTAATTTCAGGTCATAAATTAACTGTTTCAAATTTTTCAAAATCCACAAACTTGGTATTCCATTCCAGCTCCTGTTGAAGCTAAATGGAGACACGCCAAATACTAAGAATTTCTGAAATTTGTAAATAGTTTATGCTTGACGAATGGTGCGAAACTATGCAGACAACCGTTGTAGTCCTTGTCATTTTCAATGGTTGCAAAATTCACATTTGAGGTATGACTGTGTGCAATTCATGTTATAGAACAAATAGGCAAAGTCTCAACAAGTAATGTCAATCACAGACCTTATTTTACTCATATATGTAAAAAAAATTAAAAAACCTGTATTCCAAAAACCCATTTCGAAATTCCCGAAAAGAGCCCATGGCTCGAAAATGTTCATTCTGTGCTGGGTTTTATAACTACAAACTAAACAGCTCTATCAGGTTAATAGTGCTTTTACGTTGTGTCGGAATTACTGTAATTACGAGATGGCGACTCTGAGATTGTACTCAAAGCTGTTTGCATCCTGGGACCTCGAAAGTTATTTGCGTTTCTATGGCAAGCATCTTAACGCCAAAACGGCTTTGTTTTTGATAACAGCAAAATACTTATGACTTTTTTAATTTACCTGGATATGTTGTTGCAAATTGTTTAAGAACAAAGTAAAGCAGGGGCCTGGGTAGCTCAGTGAGTAAAGATGCTGACTACCACACCTGGAGTTGTGAGTTCGAATCCAGGGTGTGCTGAGTGACTCCAGCCAGGTCTCCTAAGCAACCAAATTGGCCCGGTTGCTAGGGAGGGTAGAGTCACATGGGGTAACCTCCTCGTGGTCGCTATAATGTGGTTCTCGCTCTCGGTGGGGCGCGCGGTGAGTTGTGTGTGGATGCTGCGGAGAATAGCGTGAAGCCTCCACACGCACTAGGTCTCCGTGGTAACGCGCTGAACAAGCCACGTGATAAGATGTGCGGATTGATGGTCTCAGACGCGGAGGCAACTGAGATTCGTCCTCCGCCACCCAGATTGAGGCGAGTCACTACACCACCACGAGGACTTAGAGCGCATTGGGAATTGGGCATTCAAAATTGGGGAGAAAACAAAGAACAAAGTAAAGCACTCCAGGTAACAATGGCATAATGAAGCATATGAATATTTATAGCATAGGAAGCAGAAGTATGTGCTCACTACCTTCAACCGTTGTGGACGTTGTCATATTGGTTCTTTAACATGACGCCATGACTGTAAGGTCGGAGCTTAATAGAGTTAACAGCTTGCAATTACAATCTCGTAATTACGGTAATTCCCCCATGACGAGAACGCACCCAGACTGTAGTAACAGTATTTGCAGTAACTATGATATTTTGGTGGTACCTATGGTCAAGGGCGTAGATTTGGCTTGAACAACGTGAAGCATTTACCCATATTTCCATTGATCATGGTATAAATACTGTTATCATGTTATCATAAATATTGTTAAATGGTTATCATGGTGACTTTTTGTTATGGAAGGAGTTTTATAAATGTAAGCATAAGTTTAATTCACACCCTCAGGATTTCACACGCATGTGTTTGCAGGCTGAGAGTCCACAGGAGCGCAGCCCGGGGGTTTTAAGTCGTATTGGGAGCTGGTTCTCGTGGGGTTGGGGCAGCCCTGCATTAGGTGGAGATGTGCCCAACTCCGAGACACAGCCGAGCGATCAAGAGGAGGCATCTGATGAGGACAACACAGAAACCAGCAGCACATCTGAGATAGACAGTTCTGCAGTAGCTGATATTAGAGATCACAGCCCTGTCCTAGCAGAGGGAAGCCCCTCCCCAACCCAGAATGCCAAAAATCTGACAATCGGCTCTGGAGGGGGGGACTGGGCAGGGGAGAGGCAGAGAGGTCGCACCTTTCAGAGGCAGAAGATTCAGGTGTACCTGGAGGAGACAAGTGAAGACGATTCTGAGCCTTTCATTCGCAACACCATAAAAAAGAGCAAACAAAGTCAATCCCTTGAGAGTTATAGAAGGAAAACAAGAGCACCTGCACAGCTGACCTCTGACCTCTCAGATCAAGAAGAATCGGACCAAATGGGACGTAGAAGGTCTGGCAAACGGAGGAGGAGCTCTCATGGAGAAGGGGGCGGACCTAAAACTAAGTCACCAACGAAGACTCAACCAGGTAGTCCTGCAACAACCAGTTTGGCAACAAGCCCTAAAACAGCATGGGTTGACTCATCTTTTGGGGAGGTGCCAAAAGCCGTTTCAGAATGCTCCTCAGCACAACCGCCAATCTCACCTGGAGCAGGTAGCTGTGAGGACAATGTTCGAGCAGAATGGGTAGAAGCATACCTGAGCGAAGATGCCGCTGACACGATGAGTTCACCGGATGGACCTGTCCAAGCCACGCTGGCCGACATCATCGATTGCGAAATGGACGAGGAGCCAGTCATGAGACTAACAGAGACCCCTGAGTCCAAACGCAGAAGTCTCAAAGTGTCTCACAGTGAGAAGGTATTTGCTAAGAAGGTCATGGTCACCCCAGTGGTCCACACAGAAGATCAACGTGAGAAGTTCAAAGCAGCTAGAGACACTACAGACCTCAAACTGAAGAGAACCGACGACGGGGCAAGGTAAATCTACTCGTTTGACTTGTTAGAAATGTTACAAACAGAAACAGCAAGCACAATATACAATATAAAAAGCCCGAATATTTGATTATTTTAGTGGTTTGAACACTTGAAAAATAAAATTTTGGTTTTAAGTTCTCTTAAACTCTTAAACTAAACTTTTCATTAGAGATAAAAAGATAGGACAAAGCATGATGTGTCATATTGTGCAATGTGCATTCATTGTAGGTCATCATGTAATACTTGTCATTCCTCTGGGCTATAAGTTCATACATTAAAAAACCTGAATGTCCCTGAGCTGGTTTGGAGAGCTCTCTGCATTGAATGGTGACATTTCCATACAATTCAGTGTTTATATAGTAAAACGTCAGCCTCTTGTAAAGCTGGGGATTTTTTTTTTTTCTTCTTTTGAAGACTGAAACTCCTTGAGAAACTGCTTTCTAATGTAAACACTTGCATATAAACCTACCTAGCTTCATAGAACAAAATTTAATTGCTCAAATGTTGCTCTTTAATAGCTCAAGAGACTTAATACAATGCTCAGTTTTGTGTCATTGAAAAACGAGTCAATTGTTGACACGCAGTAAGCTGTAAAAAATGTGGATAGCATAGCTCAGATAACTTTGATGATAATTTGATGAGGAATTCTTTTTAAATGTTTTGACTGCAGATTTTGGTATCTTTATAAATGCCAAATATAAATGTAAGGAAGAAGAGGAAACGTGGAATAGTGCAAGATAGAGAGAGAAAAAAGAAGAACAGAATGAGTCAGAATGAGTCAGAATGAGTCAGAATGAAAGAACTAATGAACAGGAGTGAATGGAAATAAAAAAGAGAGTGAACTATGACATCTGTCTCACAAATCTGACCGTTTTCCTCTGTTTGTTATTCATAGACGTCCAGAGCAAAATGTGGACATCACCACTGTAAAGTCCAGTCATCATGTGGGCCGAATCGCAGACAAAATTAGTCTGTTTGAAAGCTGTGGAGTCCAGGCAGTTAAAAGAGGCTCCACAAACCTGCAACGTCTGGACATTTCTCCAGCTAGGAAAGTGTCGAGGCATCTCCGAGAGTTCACAGGACCTGCTG
Organism: Myxocyprinus asiaticus; assembly: GCF_019703515.2. Lineage (NCBI taxonomy): Eukaryota > Metazoa > Chordata > Actinopteri > Cypriniformes > Catostomidae > Myxocyprinus > Myxocyprinus asiaticus. The sequence goes on along the minus strand of NC_059388.1, from coordinate 31,988,526 downwards.
AAACGAGGTCCAGTTCTGCGCCTCCAAGCCAGACGGTTAAAGAACGGGCACTGAATTTCAACACAGGCCAGAGGAGAGACGAAACGTTTGCACTGCCATCTGGGAGGTGGGGGGTTTCTGGTCAAACATTGAAGGATGGACATTCAAAAACTACTGGTCAAACATCTCAATATTCTGAAAACATTGGAAAACCTACAGCAAACACCAGGACCAGCTGGGAGAAACCAGAGGTTAAACTCAAAGCTCCTTCAAACACAGATCAAACAGACTCCAAATCCCAGAATTCAACATTGTCAGAGAGCAAAAGTGACTCAAAAAATGGAAATAAAGAGGCGGAGACAACAAACTGTTCTTTGCAAACTGTTTCATCACCTACTGATGAGACCTCACAGGTCAAATCTCCGAGCCGGACAGGCTCAAGATCTAAAAAACGGCGAAGCAAAGATGTGGTTCAACCACTGAGCCCCACCAGCAAAAACAAAAAGGAAACAGTACAAGGTAAACAGGCACTGAAGGACGAAAAGAGCACCTTAGAGATTACAATTGACACAAATCCTCTTAAAGACACAAAAAATGCCTCAGAAACCACAGATAAATATTTGAAAAGCACTTCTGAGAAAGCAGCAACCAAAAACAGTGAGGAGATTGTAAAAAATAAACCCAAAGTACCACAAAAGTTGGCAAATGCAATGGAAATACTGCCAAGCACAAAGAAAACACAAGATAGTGACTCACAGAGGTTACCGTCTCCACAGACGGTAACCTCTGCTTTTGGAACACAACCGTTATGTTCTCCTACATCCAGAAAGAAAAACTCTCAAACTGAGAGCAGCTCCATTGTGGAGCAAATAGGACCAGTAGATTTAAAATCAGAAACTGAGGAGAAACAGAACTTCAATAAAAAGCAGCCTGTTACAGAGCACTCTGAAAGAGAGCAGGGAGAGGAGCAGAAGAACAGAGGCACGATTGTAAACACATTGTTTGGAGAGTTGGGGGAACCAGATCCATCTGTGACAAAAGAAGAGAAACCACCATCCCCAGAGGACCTGAAAGAAGGCAGCTCTGAAGACCTTTCTGCGCCAGCCAATAGCATTCCTGCAGCCTCCTGGAAAGATGCCATGCAGAACAGAGAGAATGAGACAGATGAAAAGGTGTTACCTGAGAAAGATACAGCTACGTGTGTGCCTCAAGGGAAAAGTATCTCTGAAAATGACTCAAAATCAGACAAGGTGCAAACTCTATCAAAAAGAGATCAAAAAGACTGTTTGACCGCGATAACTAATAAATCCAAGAAAAATTATAATGTGACAGAAACAACCAATCAAAACTTGGCAATCAAATCAACAGTGACACCCAAACACAGTAATGTAGTCAATACGACTAAGACAACCAAGCAAAATATAGATGAAGAGAATAATTTGCTGCTTTCAACAAAGACAACGGAGAAAGACACTACTACTGAATTGACCAGTCAGACTACAGAGAAAGATAGAGCACTAACCACAACAAATTCTGAAGATCTCAAAAACCAAAACGATCAAATGGACTCTAAAATTTCACCTCAAATTCCACCCACAGAGGAAAGAGCTCACAAAAAGGGTGGGCCATCCCCATCGAGCCAATCAGAGAGCAGAGAAGAACAAAAAACACAGACAGCAGCCAATGATAGAGGGTTAAAACAGGAACAGGAGGGAATAAGGGCCAGTACTGAAACAGAAGGGGGAGACACAACTGAAACCCAGAGTGAAATGACATTGAAAGTAAATGGAAAGAAAAGAAAAGAAAAGAAAGGGGACCAATCTGGAGAGAAAATATTTTGCTCTAGCAATGAAGATACCTTTCCTGCAATTCCGTCTATTAATGAGAATCTGCTTTTCAGCTCAGCCAAGAAGAAGCCCACTTCATTATCCTCCACAGCCAATGACATCTTCACCGAGCAGCCTGGCCAGGCCAATGAAAAGGCCATCTCTAAACCAGCATCAACAGATGAAACGGCCTCCAATTTACCTGCATCAGTTGGTGAAAAGGCCGTACCCCTAACAAACTCATTACATGAAAAAAACACTTCTCCACCAGCCTTTAATAATGAAAAGACCACACCTCCACCCGCCTCATGTAATGAAAAGACCACACCCCCACCAGCCTCATTAAATGAAAAGACCACGCCTCCTCCCACCTCATCGAATGAAAAGACCACAACACCTCTCACCTCATTAAATGAAAAGACCAGGTCTCCTCCCGCCTCATCTAATGAAAAGACCACACCTCCACCAGCCTTTAATAATGAAAATTCCACGCCCCCATCAGCCTCATCTAATGAAAAGACCATGCCCCCATTAGCCTCCTCTAAAGAAAAGACCACACCTCCTCCTGCCTCATGTAATGAAAAGAGCACCCCCCCACCAGCCTCATTAAATGAAAAGACCACACCTCCTCCCGCCTCATCGAATGAAAAGACCACGACACCTCTCACCTCATTAAATGAAAAGACCACGCCTCCTCCCGCCCTATCTGATGAAAAGACCACACCTCCACCAGCCTTTAATAATGAAAATCCCATGCCCCCATCAGCCTCATCTAACAAAAAGGCCACACCTCCTCACGCCTCATGTAATAAAAATACCACGCCCCCATCAGCCTCATCTAACAAAAAGGCCACACCTCCTCCCACCTTATCTAATGAAAAGACCACGACACCTCTCGCCTCATCAAATAAAAAGACTACACCCCCACCAACCTCATTAAATGAAAAGTCCACGCCTCCTCCCACCTCATCTAATGAAAAGACCATGCCCCCATTAGCCTCCTCTAATGAAAAGACTACACCTCCTCCTGCCTCATGTAATGAAAAGACCACCCCCCCACCAGCCTCATTAAATGAAAAGACCGCACCTCCTCCCACTTCATCTAAAGAAAAGTCCACGACACCTCTCACCTCATTAAATGAAAAGACCAGGCCTCCTCCCGCCCTATCTGATGAAAAGACCACACCTCCACCAGCCTTTAATAATGAAAATCCCGCGCCCCCATCAGCCTCATCTAACAAAAAGACCACAACTCCTCCTGCCTCATGTAATAAAAATACCACACCCCCACCAGCCTCATTAAAAGAAAAGAACACTCCTCCTCCCACCTCATCTAATGAAAAGACCATGCCCCCATTAGCCTCCTCTAATGAAAAGACCACACCTCCTCCTGCCTCATGTAATGAAAAGACCACCCCCCCACCAGCCTCATTAAATGAAAAGACCGCACCTCCTCCCACCTCATCTAAAGAAAAGTCCACGACACCTCTCATCTCATTAAATGAAAAGTCCACGCCTCCTCCCACCTCATCTAATGGAAAGACCACGCCCCCATTAGCCTCCTCTAATGAAAAGACCACACCTCCTCCTGCCTCACGTAATGAAAATACCACACCCCCACCAACCTCATTAAATGAAAAGTCCACGCCTCCTCCCACCTCATCTAATGAAAAGACCACACCCCCATTAGCTTCCTCTAATGAAAAGACCACACCTCCTCCTGCCTCATGTAATGAAAAGACCACGCCTCCTCCCATCTCATCTGATGAAAAGACCATAAAACTTCACACCTCATTTAATGAAAAGACCGCGCCTTCTCCCGCCTTATATAAAGAAAAGACCACGCCCCCAATCATCTCAACTAATGAAAAGACAACACCTCCATCAGCATTATCTAATGAAAAGACGATACCTTCTCCCACCTCATCTAATGGAAAGACCACGCCCCCAACAGCCTCACTAAATGAAAAGACTACTCCCCCACTAGCCTCATTAAATGAAAAGATCACACCCTCACCAACTCTAAAGAATGAAAAAAACATGCCTCATCAAGTTCAAGTGAATGAGGTCTCCCACACATTAGCCTCAGCCAGTGAAAAATCCCCATCTCCCCTTAGTCCTATTAAGCATCAATCTACAGATCAAGCCACAAGAAAAAAGGAATTTATTCCAAAACCCTTCATCCTTCCACAAATCCCCTCAGCACCTGGCAGACCCTCCCTGAACAGAGACTCTCCATCCAGCTGGCTGGATGTTGACCACCAGCAACCCAAAAGGAAGAATCAATTTCAGACAATTTCAGAACCAAAACTTAAGCTTAGCTCTTCTGTCAGTGAGACCAACCTCCTGGATAAATCTGGAGAATTCGACCCGGATGACTTTATTGCAAATGTGAAGAGGCTAGCGATGCCATTCAGTCTTCCCCAACGCAAACACAACCAACTTCGCCTGCAAGCCCCTCCGTTTGCCATGCCTGCCATTAGAGAAGTCCGCTGTGAGACACCTTTTGATCCGGAGGAGTTCCAGTTCGGCTTGAGAAGGAGAAAGAGGGAGTTCACCTTAGACATGGCGCCCACTTCAATATCCAAGAGTCAAAACATAGAGGACAAGGAGGACGTAAGCAGCACACCCAAGCAGATAAACCCTGAGCGGGAGAGCATCCTTACCAGGTCCCTCCTCTTCCAGAGGGCAAAAAAGGAGCCAGAAGAGAAAGATGAAGGACAAAAAAAGGAGGGATCAGAGGAAAGGAAAACAGAACCATTGGCGAGGTCTCGCTTGGAGCGATGCTCCATTCTCAACAGTCTACGCAACCCCAGCAGGGTAAGACGAATGGATCTTTTAAGTCCAACCGAACATCCCTCAGAAGGGCTGTTATCACCAAGTGATGCTCCTGGGTCTTCAACGCCTCAGCAAACACACCCGAAGCCAACTGCAGAGTCACCAAAACAGGACAAAGTAAAGGAAGTCCCAGCTAATAATGAACAAACGGGTGCCAACTCTACCCAGACTGGTTCCCAGGTTGATCTAAAACCTATGAATTATGAAGGCCCTGCCATTACACTTGACCTCAATACAACTTCAGAAAACCCAACAGTCACCATGTTAACAGACACTAATGCTTCTCATCCACCCAGTTTTACCCACACTGGTTCCCAGGTTATTCCAAAACCAGCAAAAGATGATGGCCTTGTCGTAACACCTGACCGCAAATCAATTTCAGCAGACCCTACTGTCTCCATCGTAACAGAAGCTAATGGTCTTCTACCATCCAACTGTACCAAAACAAGTTACCAGGTTGCTCCACAGCCTATTAAAGATGATGGCCCTGCCAGGATACTGGACCTAACTACAACTTTAGAAGACTCTATGGTCACCATGTTAACAGACACTAATGCTTCTTCCCCAAACAGCTGTAACCAAACTAATTCCCAGGTTGTTCTTAAACTTACCAATAATGATGTCCCTGCCATGACATCTGATCTCAAAACTTCAGTGAACCCTACCATCACCATGATAACAGAAGCTGACGGTCCTCCACCACTTCCGTCCTTTGATGACATCAAGTTGCCAAGTTATGTGGAGAAATTTCTTCCAAAAGAGCCTGAAAGAGTTCCACCATCACATAAGATTGACTCACTGGTCAGCCATTTTCACTTATTCACATCACAGACCACAACACCACAAACACACACTTAGGACAGAAACATACTTTATGCAAGTACGCATATGTAGATGGAAGTACGTGGCCAACGCATAGCCATTGTGCAGTCCGGTTGAACATAATTAACATGCGTTCTTGCGTAACTATGGTGGTAACAAATCTTAGTACTCAAGGGGACTATGGAGTTACCTTAAAAAGTCTTTAACACGTTAATAAACTTGATGTGTAAATATACTGACTTTAACTTACTTGCTCAGGAATATTCTCTTCAGTAGTTGCATCGCCATGACAGTCGTTGACACGAAAGAGAAAACTCACCATAGAAGAGGACAGTTCACACTAATGTCCACTATAGCACCCCTTGGCAATATTCAGAATGCAACGCTTGCGTTGTGCTAGGAATTGTTGTCTGACACATTTTGGAATGCAACAACCTACAATGTATGAAACTGAGCTTGCATAGCTAGAAGCATCTGCATTCACGTACTTGCATTGAGTACATTTCAGCCTTTTAGCGTGATTCACAATCTGACACTGTGCGATGACAACACATTTATGAACACAAACCTATGTGAATGAATAAGAGTAATTACAGAGTCTAATTTTTGACTTGCATTAAATCATGTGTGTGTGTATCATGTCTGCTTTGTCTGGTTAGGTGACTAGAGAAAGTGATTATATACCTGATCTGAATCAGACTGTGAAAGATAATGCAGCTATCACAGAAGATCTGTCGATTCTTCCTTCATCTCAACCTTCAGAGGCTCAAACGTCTCAAGATGACATTCAGAGAGAACAGCCAAATGTACGTGTCCATCACCAATAAGCTTTCTGCCTGAATTGTACTTGATCCTAGTCGTACAGTTGCAGTATCTCTGAAGAGCTGCATGCCTGTGCATCGTTCAAGCTTGTCTGTGTTTGTGCAAGAGAAAGTGAGAGATGTGTGGTCTTTGAAGGGTTTAAAATGCATTAGAACATATCATGTTTTTGTCCATCTGTAAGCTTGGCTAAACATTATGAAACATTTGCAAAACAATTACCTGCGTTATTGTCAATGTATTTCAGATTCCAGCAGTCCGTGGATTCCATCGGCGTCCTGGAAAGGTTTGGCAACATTTCAAACTCATGTGACCTCACAGAGAATTTCAGATAATAAAAACAGCTTGCCTTGTTTATGTGCATAATGCGTGCCAAGTTTTCATTTCTGTTTTAGAAATGTGGGCAAACTGCATTCATACTAGACTAGCAGTTTGTGAACTGAAATTCCCAAAAACATATTTTTATAGCGACACATTTCAAATACTTTACAAATGTAATAATATATAATAATATAAAATTACAAAATGATATGAAATATATATATATATATACAGGTGCATCTCAATAAATTAGAATGTCGTGGAAAAGTTCATTTATTTCAGTAATTCAACTCAAATTGTGAAACTCGTGTATTAAATAAATTCAATGCACACAGACTGAAGTAGTTTAAGTCTTTGGTTCTTTTAATTGTGATGATTTTGGCTCACATTTAACAAAAACCCACCAATTCACTATCTCAAAAAATTAGAATACATCATAAGACCAATAAAAAAAAAACATTTTTAGTGAATTGTTGGCCTTCTGGAAAGTATGTTCATTTACTGTATATGTACTCGATACTTGGTAGGGGCTCCTTTTGCTTTAATTGCTGCCTCAATTCGGTGTGGCATGGAGGTGATCAGTTTGTGGCACTGCTGAGGTGGTATGGAAGCCCAGGTTTCTTTGACAGTGGCCTTCAGCTCATCTGCATTTTTTGGTCTCTTGTTTCTCATTTTCCTCTTGACAATACCCCATAGATTCTCTATGGGGTTCAGGTCTGGTGAGTTTGCTGGCCAGTCAAGCACACCAACACCATGGATATTTAACCAACTTTTGGTGTTTTTGGCAGTGTGGGCAGGTGCCAAATCCTGCTGGAAAATGAAATCAGCATCTTTAAAAAGCTGGTCAGCAGAAGGAAGCATGAAGTGCTCCAAAATTTCTTGGTAAACGGGTGCAGTGACTTTGGTTTTCAAAAAACACAATGGACCAACACCAGCAGATGACATTGCACCCCAAATCATCACAGACTGTGGAAACTTAACACTGGACTTCAAGCAACTTGGGCTATGAGCTTCTCCACCCTTCCTCCAGACTCTAGGACCTTGGTTTCTAAATGAAATACAAAACTTGCTCTCATCTGAAAAGAGGACTTTGGACCACTGGGCAACAGTCCAGTTCTTCTTCTCCTTAGCCCAGGTAAGACGCCTCTGACGTTGTCTGTGGTTCAGGAGTGGCTTAACAAGAGGAATACGACAACTGTAGCCAAATTACTTGACATGTCTGTGTGTGGTGGCTCTTGATGCCTTGACCCCAGCCTCAGTCCATTCCTTGTGAAGTTCACCCAAATTCTTGAATCAATTTTGCTTGGCAATCATAAGGCTGCGGTTCTCTCGGTTGGTTGTTCATCTTTTTCTTCTACACTTTTTCCTTCCACTCAACATTCTGTTAACATGCTTGGATACAGCACTCTGTGAACAGCCAGCTTCTTTGGCAATGAATGTTTGTGGCTTACCCTCCTTGTGAAGGGTGTCAATGATTGTCTTCTGGACAACTGTCAGATCAGCAGTCTTCCCCATGATTGTGTAGCCTAGTGAACCAAACTGAGAGACCATTTTGAAGGCTCAGGAAACCTTTGCAGGTGTTTTGAGTTGATTAGCTGATTGGCATGTCACCATATTCCAATTTTTTGAGGTTGTGAATTGGTGGGTTTTTGTTAAATGTGAGCCAAAATCATCACAATTAAAAGAACCAAAGACTTAAACTACTTCAGGCTGTGTGCATTGAATTTATTTAATACACGAGTTTCACAATTTGAGTTGAATTACTGAAATAAATGAACTTTTCCACGACATTCTAATTTATTGAGATGCACCTGTACCTGTACTTTTTTTTTTTTTTTTGCATTATGGGATAATGACAATTTTGGGCGAAAATGTGCTTAATTTCCCGAAAATAATGTTGCAATGCAACCTTAATGCAATCTTTTTTTTTTATCCCCTTTTCTCCCAATTTGGAATGCCCAATTCCCACTACTTAGTAGGTCCTCGTGGTGGCGCGGTTACTCACCTCAATCCGGGTGGTGGAGGACAAGTCTCAGTTGCCTCCGCTTCTGAGACCGTCAATCCGTGCATCTTATCACGTAACTCTTTGTGCATGACACCGCGGAAACTCACAGCATGTGGAGGCTCATGCTACTCCATGCACAACTTACCACACACCCCATTGAGAGCGAGAACCACTAATCACGACCACGAGGAGGTTACCCCATGTGACTCTACCCTCCCTAGCAACCGGGCCAATTTGGCTGCTTAGGAGACCTGGCTGGAGTCACTCAGCACACCCTGGATTCGAACTCGCGACTCCAGGTGTGATAGTCAGCGTCAATACTCGCTGAGATACCCAGGCCCCTAATGCAATCTTAATGGTCCTCATAATACTTTTCATTAATCAAAAAAGAATATTTTTTTTCCTTTGATTTGGGGGCGAAATGTGATGTTTTCCTGAGATTCTCTATGTCACTGTTTCAAAGTGCCACCATAGACCGTTTTACTCTGACTAAATGTTTAATTGTGTTTTGTGTTGTTCAGATCGTAATATTTGAGCATCATCAGTTCAGCGGTCATTCCTTTGAGTTCTACAGAGATGAACCTGATGCCACACACCTGCAGCTGTCCAGTGTCATATCTGTTAAAGTGGTCAGAGGCTGGTGAGTCCAGAATACACAAACATTTGTGGAGATCACAGACTCAGTGTATGATGATGGGCCTTTCAGAAGACTAGATTTAAATGTGTGTGTTTGTGTTTGTTATAGCTGGATACTGTTTGAGAAACCAGGATTTGAGGGGCGTTGTATTGCTCTGGAAGAGGAGGGCATTACTGAGCTGCCTAATGAATGGGCAGAAGAGGCGGGACAAACTTCTACTCCAATGATCATTGGCTCAATTCGGCTGTCTGTCAGAGTAAGTGGCTTCACTGCTGCTTATTTGTTCAATGCAAGCTATAACTCTTATAACTCATAGCACGATGCAAAGTTTTGTTCTGTCAATCACAATAACAATATAAAATGAATAATTAAAAATTAAAATATCAATGACTTCAGTCACACTGCACCCAATTAGTCATTTTATTAGTAATGTAATCTGTTCAGATTAAAAACAACTTTTTGAGTCTAACTTGTTTTGGATATGGCCAAAAAATTGGATATTTTCTGCCTGTCTGGAAAAAGCCAACATCCTCATAAAGTCTCTTTATAGAAACAGGGTGAACTGTGTGTTTTCCTGTACACGTGTGTGTGTGTGTAGGACTACACTCCTCCCCGGATCGAGCTGTTTATGGAGCCCTCGGGCATGGGCAGAAACTTTCTGTATGTTGAAGACACAGAAGAAGTGGGCTCATTCGGTCTGCCACAGAACACCAGCTCCATCAAAGTCCACAGTGGTCTGTAAGTTCACAAACATGCCCTGCACACACACTGAAAGCAAGCATTTAGCTGTGCTATTTCTTTCTCAGTTATCAGACTTGCGATTGTCACCTAACAGACAATAAAGCAGGCAAAAAAATCCCATAGACTAACATTTAAGGAGGGAACCGAACCATATCTAGAGACTACAATATCATCGAGACTTCAGAGCAACCGCACAGAACACTCTAGCAACTGTATAGCAAAGGCTAAAAACATCATAGTATCATGGAGACTTTTGCACAGGAAAGCACCACACACACAAAAATCTAGTTTTATGAAAACATGAAGGTCAGAGATTCCTGGTGATTCATGTTTGTGTTATGTGTTTGAGTCAGAGGCATTAGTCAGACGGCACCATATAATCAATGCCACATAATCCACCACTTAAAAGCTTAAATAAAAACACTTAGAGCGCAGTAATTAGGGTGGAATAAAAAAAGGTTTTAGGGGGCTGACAGGGAAAGAATAACCTGCTAATGATGATTAATTAGAGAGATATGGCTTCAAGAAGCATTTGTTTACTTAAGCCATGTTTAACCCTATAACGCCACGTGTTTCAAATACGATACACAATGTTTGACGGCTCCTGTTTCAGTCTCTGTTCAAGCTGACGAGCCAAACAACCTATAGTATGTAAGTTTCATGTTTATGGCACCATCTAGTGGTTATTTATGAAAAAAGTGGTTTCAATGTTTATATCGATCTATTTAACCCTGTAAAGCCTGACATGTGAAAGAATTGTCAGAAAATTATACATTTTTGACATTAAACTGTTTTTAGTACCTTTAGACAAACTAGAAAAAGAAATCCAAAAAAAAAAATTGCACGTTTTTTTCATGTATCATATTTGATACATTAGACTTTAGAGGTAATTTTTCCTCCATTTGGTTTCTCAGATGAGTGTTTTTTGTCAGTGTTTTTTTTTAATTTTTATTCCACAGCATTTAAATGTTATTTTCTGCCACATTAGTTAATTAAATCTCTTTTTCCTGTCCTTTTGAATATGTATATATATGCAAATCATATACATTCATATTTTTTTCATATTTTTTATTTATATCATTTATTTGTCTATTACAGCATGTCATATTTCAAATTTGTCATATTTGAAATCTGAGATTCCTTTTTGCCCTCTAAAAATGATTATAATAATTTTTTTATTTATTTATTTATCCCCTTTTCTCCCAATTTGGAATGCCCAATTCCCACTACTTAGTAGGTCCTCGTGGTTGCGCGGTTACTCACCTCAATCCGAGTGGCGGAGGACAAGTCTCAGTTGCCTCCGCTTCTGAGACCGTCAATCCGTGCATCTTATCACATGACTCGTTGTGCATGACACCGCGGAGACTCACAGCATGTGGAGGCTCATGCTACTCTCTGAAATCCACGCAGAACTTACCACACGCCCCATTGAGAGCGAGAACCACTAATCACGACCACGAGGAGGTTACCCCATGTGACTCTACACTCCCTAGCAACCGGGCCAATTTGGTTGCTTAGGAGACCTGGCTGGAGTCACTCAGCACGCCCTGGATTCAAACTCGCCACTCTAGGGGTAGTCAGCATCAATACTCATTGAGATACCCAGACCCCCATAATAATTTTCTAATAGATTTAACACTTATAACACATTTTTTTCATTATAACAAAGTTTACTATTTAGCCTTTCTGTAAAGCCTAAATTATCAAATTTGATACACATAATTTCAAAATAGTAATTTATTAACTTAAACAACGATAGGCTAGTCTTATAAAGCAAACATTTGTTGTCAAAAAATTTCAATAACTTTAATTATAATGTTACTTTGAACTTTTAAAATAAGTTGCAAGTCCGCCACAATTTTAAATAGATCGATATAAACATTGAAACCACTTTTTTCACAAATAACCACTAGATGGTGCCATAAACATGTGAAACTTACATACTATAGGTTGTTTGGCTCATCAGCTTGAACAGAGAGTGAAACAGGAGCCGTCAAACATTGTGTATCGTATTTGATACACACGGCGTTATCAGGTTAAAATGGTAGTGGACATGCATGAAAAGTGACTCATATGTTGGGATAAATGAAAGCTTATTTTAAGTAAAAGTGACAGTAATGATTATATTGTTACTGATATTTTAAAATGAGTATTTGCTGAATATAAGCAACTTGTGCTTGGTTAAAAGTTTGTATATTATTTTATTGAAAATGTCTGTTAAAATCCATGTATTAAATATGATTCAACAGGCTTTAGAGGAATATCTCTCAATCACCATTACATTACATTCATGCACACCACAAAACAAATCACAGAGCTTTGAAAATTCGGTCATAATAAAGATCTCATTATTTTACATTACAAGCTATTATGATGTCATCTTACCATAAGTTCATGAGACCCAGTGAAAAAAGTTTTACAGTTTCCTTTTTTAAATGTCAGTATAGTGTTTGCAAAAAACATGATTTCTTTTTTATAGTTTGTGTAATGGTATTAAAAACAGTTTAATGTAAATATATATATATATATATATATATATATATATATATATATATATAGATAGATAGATATTTCAGGCTTTACAGGGTTAAAAGTAGGATAACAACAAATGAAAGCAAGTGTGAAATGCATGTCTCAAATTCTGCTGGATTGTTTTCTCTACCTTCACTTTTATGAGCGATATTTGCTCAGTAAATTTGAATGAACTGGTGTTGTGGCGATTTTTAGTGGATGTATGAATTTCACACAGGTGCTTTATCAAAGGAATCTCTGGTGGAGCACATTCAAGATCAAAATACTTACAAACACAAACTGGCTTAATTTTCAACACTGCATCTATTGTTTTACCATTTCAAACCTATCAAACTTGATAAGTGTGGATGTGCTATCGTCTTCAACATAAATTACACTTGCTTTGGTATTTTGTTATCTGATGTAATGACATTCAGACATTTTTGAGTGAACAAATATATTTTGGGGCTGCAGTATGTGTGTGTGGAATGTGGCATCTGTGTGTTCATGTTAATCAGAGGTGGTAGAACTGGCTGACAATTACAGAAAAACAGACTTTAAGAGGAAAGAGAAAAACAAGAAAAAAGGACTAAAGAGGAAAAAAGAATGAAAGGTGAGGGAGGAGTAAAACCAGGAATAGAAAGAGAAAATAAGAGTGTTTGGAGGGTGGTGCCAGGTCTTGTCAACTAGCACTTAAAGGGATAGTTCACCCAAATATGAAAAGACTGTCTGCTCTATAGACCAACAGGGAGGTCATGCCTCCTCACTTCACCTCACCATATTTCAACCATTGACGTTTTAGTGTAGAGGATGGACTTTTCAGATGGTCCCTTACAAACCATAGGCAAATAAACCCCTTCCAGCAGCAACCTTGATTTTCCCCTGGAGGTCTCCCATCCAAGTACTGGCCAGGTTCAACCCTGCTTAGCTTTAGTGGGCAACCAGGCAAGAGCTGCAGAGTGATATAGCTGCTGGCATGATGACTCAAATGACACAGAATGAAACTCATTCTGTGAAATCTCATTACTAAAATCATGTCTGCATGCTATACAAACATTTAGTCATTGTTGTGTTTGCATGTGTAATTAGTTCTTATGTACAATTATTATGTTTTATTTGTTTGGAGATGTTTTTGGACACTATGATCAATTATATTTGTAACGCTATAACTTTTGATTGCTTCGTCGTATCAACACAAAATTTTTCTCAGATACAGTTGACATGATTGGGAACAAAGAAAAGCTTTTCAAAGCCACCTTATTTACACCCAGAGATATATAATGTCAAATAAGAAAAATACGGAAAAAAGAAAATTTTTGGATAATGTTTTGTGTGATTTTTCAGCAGGTTCTCAGACTGTATCATAATCTATATCATTAAAAAATCTGAAAGGTTTTCTTTACAATGATACCAAACACTTTTTTGTCGAGTTATAATCCTTTAATTTTGGGTATGCCACTGAAACAGGAAATCTTTAAAAACACCTTCAGAGCTTAAAGAGTAAAGGAGGAAAAAGAATATTCATATAAAATGGCTAATATTAACTGCTTGTTTTCGTTATGAGGGAAAAGAGGCAACATTAGTTTCAGAGTGTAACAGTATAAGGACGGGCAAGGAGGAGGTGGGAACCGGCTGAACAGTCAACATAAAGTTTTAATGCAAAACTCAACATAAAACAAACATAAACCTTAAGACAAACAGACACACACAACGCGGCCACGTACATCTCTCTCTCTTGAACTGGTGCCTCCGGCTCCTCTTTATCTCGCTCTCCCGCTGATCAGCTGATTCAGCGCCGGCCGTGCACCATGCCCTCCTCCTCATCACACAGAGCTAAAAGGGAATTGTTGTCCACAGGCCACCCAAAATATGATTTGAAAGACCTTTTCATTCAGAAAGGAAAGATCCTGACGGCTGTCATCAGTGGCTGATTTCTGATTTCAATCGATAAAGAGAGGTGAACGTAACGACTATTACAACAAATTTGCACAGATTCTCAAGGGGAAACGCATGGAATTCGTGTTCTAGTTACGGTAGGATAACATAGTTATTAAAGCGATTAACCAGGAAAATAAAAAAATGCCTCTCGGTTGCCGACTCATGCTCTAGACTGTCATTTAAGGGTTAAACTTCTGCCTCACCGAGTCACGTGACACAACAACATGACGTCGCTATCCGTGAAGTGCTTCTTCGTGCTTCTGGTAAGAAACCTCTTTAAGTTTTTTCATTGAAACCTATTTGGGTGTAAAGAGTAGTCTCAAGTTTAGTTTGATATGCCGCTTTAAAAAAATCATTCATTTTTCACGCGTCAGCGTGCTGATAAACATGATGTCCACATCGGGACATTATTCCCTCAAAAGTTCAAAAACATGTTATTTATTTTAATAACTTTCAACGTTAACACATCTGTGAGTCATTTCGCTTCATCTTAATATACATTTTGTTTGCAGTGATTGGATGACGCTGGCCATTACTTTGAATCGGAATGAATTATGCTCATTTCTGATGTAATGTCTGTAACATCTCAAAAACATAATAAACAATATGATGAAAAAAATCTGACATTCTGTGTCAGCTTGGTGTTATTTAAAATTTCACAACTGAGTCCCGCTGTACACATAAAAACACAATTGCGTCATTTTGTGGTGCGTCTATGAAACTTTGTGTTCATGTGTCGACTCATGTGCTCTTTGGGACTCATACCCCCGCTCCTTTGCATTATAAGAGCAATGCTCTATCAGTCGAGCTACCGCACTATTTGATCACACTAGAACAAGCTTATAAATGTACTTGATTATGAAATGCAAATGTTAAAATGAGTCATGCACTATAGTAAAAGTCATAAGATGTCATAAGATAGTATTGTGTGAGAAACGGGGTGAAAATTAAGTGTTTATGAACTCATAATCTACCGTTTTACTCGTGATTTGTGTGAAAGCAGATAGAAGTCATTGTTTTTGTCAGTCAGATTAAAGCTTGCAAGATCGAGAAAGTGAATGGAACATGCGGCCACTGAATGGATTGTGGGTAAGTCGTCTAAAGGCTAATGATTGACAGGTGTCAGATGTAAACATCTTCTCTCTCTGTCTGTCTGAAGGTGGATGGTTTACAGTGATCCAGGATTTCAGGGTTTGTTAGCCGTGTTGGAGGTGGGAGAATATCCGATTCCTGAGTCCTGGGGTTTCCCGTCGCCCATGGTGGGCTCAATGCGAGCGCTGCGCATGGTACGAGAACCGTATACGTGCTTACGATATTTACTGATATATTATGAAGATTCTTTATGCTGTTTCTCATCATTAAATGTGCTGTTTTACAGGGTGTTCTGAAGGTAGAGAACCCTAATGGAGTGAAGGTATGAGGTTTGTTTCGAAAGTCTCAGAACCTTTATATTAAAGCTCTTAAAGGGATCGTTCAACCAAAATGAAAACTTCGTCATCATTTACTCACCCTCATGTCAGTCATGCAGGTTTAGAACAACATGAGGTTGAGTAAATGATGACAGAATTTTCATATTTTGGTGAACCATGTACTAGAGCAAATATTAGAGCAACATTAATATATCTTTCTCTCTTTTTATCTCTCAGGCGGTGTTGTATGAGAAGGCAGGTCTTAAGGGCCACTGTATGGAGGTTCAGGGAGACGTGTTCTCTTTCAGAAGGAGAGAAACGGACCGCAGCGATCTAGACGGTCATGGATTGAGATGTGTGGAATCACTGAAGATCATCGGTGGACTGTGAGTCCAAAACGCTCCGAATCAGAGCAAAAATGAAAGTCCAGTCATTATTTACTCACCCCTGTGTTGTTATAACCCTATATGACTTTCTTTCTTTTTCTGAACACAAAGGGAGAAATTGTGAATAAATGTTGTGCTCAGTGATGTCATACAATGGCAGTTTATGGTGACCACCTCTTCAAGCTTCAAAAGAACACAAAAGTATAATTCAGAAGTCTAATAAATTATTCATGAGACTCATGATTGTTATGAAAGCATACGATAAGATTTGATGAGAAACAAACTGAAATCTAATGTATTATTTAGTGAAAATGTTCACTGACCGTTGATCTCCTGTGTGCGTTCATGATAGGACACGAGAGCAACAGTTCACGCAGCCCCCTCGCAACATTGGGGCGTTCAAGACAAAACTCGTTTTGTTTATCTAAAAACAGGTCCTCCACAGCGATAGAGACAACAGAACACAACACAGCTACACAAAACAGAGAACAGAACTTACTAAACATGTCTGAAGAGTTTGTAGTTGATGAATTAATGCATTTCTATGCCCAGCCTTATTTTTAAAAAGTTTTTGGACTGGTGCCAGTTCACACTGGATGGAGTTACACGCACAATGCCGAAAATAGAAAACAAGCGATCGATAGAACATACCGTCGCTCGTCACTGCTGGTTAGGACAAAAACTCTGATTACCATAGAAAATATACCTTTTATCACATATAGTTTGCCGTCAGATTAAGACACGGTGTGACTGTGGCATCCTGTAGCCTCTTCTATGTTTCTGTTTGATTTCAGAGTACTCCATTCAAAAAAATAAGGCTGGGCATAGAAATGCATCAATTCTTGGACTACAAACTCTTCAGACAAGTTTAGTCAGTTCTGTTCTCTGTTTTGTGTGCAGCTGTGTTGTGTTCTGTTGTCACTATCGCTGTGGAGGACCTGTTTTTAGATAAACAAAACATATTTTCGCTTGAACGCCCCAGTGTTGCGAGGCTGCGTGAACTGTTGCTCTCGTGCCCTATCATGAACACACACAGGAGATCAACGGTCAGTGAAGATTTTCAATAAATAATACATTCGATTTCAGTTTGTTTCTTACCGAACTTTATCATATGCTTTCATAACAATCATGACAAACATTGTTTTCACAATTTCTCCCTTTGTGTTCAGAAAAAGAAAGAAAGTCATATAGAGTTATAACAACACAGGGGTGAGTAAACAATGACTGAATTTTAATTTTTGTGTGAACTAATCCTTTAATTACAAATGCAAAACAAATCTTTAAAGCCCAAATAAATGCAAGCTGTTTGTATCTGTACTCAAAAATATCCTCAAATGCAACTGTCTGGTTCCAGAAGTAAAAATCTCCTTAATTTTTTCCATAGAGGAATTAACTTTTAAACCTTACAGTAACTTATAAACTGTGAGCTCCGAGGTTGCTAATTGATGGTATATGCTTGTGTTGAAACCATCAGTCCACGTTATTTCAACTTTTTTAAAGAATTGTGTTTAATAGCGGAATTCCTGGTGAAGAACTACACTACCCATGATTCTGAAGAGAAAGATCCACCAATCAGAAAATTGCGGCGAATAAAGTGCACCAAAAGAGCTCTGTAGCGACCGCCCACTCCATGAATGGCACAATCGAGTTGCTCTCAAATTACATATATATTTGTATATATATAAATATTTTGCAATAAAATCTAAATATATTGTTTCCATACTTATAATAAACATAATTCTATATTTTTCAATCATTTCTATTCGCAATGCATGATGGGATTGTAGTTCATTCCCTCATTAAAGACATTAAGTACTCAGACTTGTACCTTTGTCTTTGTCTAATCAAAGTTTGTAATGTTGTGATTCACCTCGGAGCTGGTTGGTTTGATTCATGGCGCACAACTCTTTTATGAAGGATTTGATCAAATTCCCATTGAAAACATTAATGGGAAAAATACTTCCGGAACCAAAATGGACGGAAAAGCGGACGGCTACTGTTGCGCTCTATTACAGTGGTTTGCAATGTATTTGTGCATTAAATTACAAATACAAAATTACCTGAATGTAATTGTGGGTTATATTGTAAAGTCTCAAAATAGTGTAAATATTTGTATATTTTAATGCTGTTTATGTATGTGGATTATAGGGCTGCACGATTATGACAAAATCATAATTGTTGATTATATTCCTTGATATTGTAAATGTGATTAATTTAGTCAAATATAATTAATAATAATAATAATAATTGAAGTACTTGTTTGGGACAGTTAATTTATTTTGGGACATATTCTTTATGTAATGCTACATATCCAAAACAAGCTCAGAACTGTTCCTCAAGTACTTTATTGCTGTTTTATACATCAGTAAATCAAGACTGTGACTAAACAAACAACTGTTTAGGCCCTTTTTGCAGTATACACTCCAAAAATATTTTATCCTATTTTTTAGATTTGGATTTTAATTTAATAAAAATTTCCTTCAAATTGAAATGAGTAATGTTTAATAAAATTAACGTAATAAAACCTAAATAAATTAAAGTTTTATTTATTTAGTTTTACTCAAAGTCAAGATTACTCTATTTAAAATCTTAAAAATAGGCTTAAATATTCTGAGTGTAATAAACAAAAATGGTATTTAAATTTGAATAAATTATACACAGAAAGCGAGTAATAAACAGTCAGTGGTTGATTACAATGCTCAACCGCTACAGCAAAACATGTTGTAAATAGAACATTAAGACGCAATGATTTCACGATTAGGTAATTGTAGCAGATGTAGTTGTAATCTCAATTAATTTGAAGTCCTCGTATACTTACTGGTATATTTTGCTTTGTTCTTTTCTCAGGTGGGTGGGATACGAGCGTGAAGGTTTTGAAGGGCAGCAGTTTGTTCTGGAGGAAGGAGAATATTTAGACTGGAGAGACTGGGGCGGGATGGGTCAGAAACTTCTGTCTCTACGGCCGGTTATAACTGTAAGTATATAGCATATTATTATTATATATATTATTATTAAAGCATTATATAGCAACCAGCCAG
This sequence comes from Myxocyprinus asiaticus, assembly GCF_019703515.2. NCBI lineage: Eukaryota > Metazoa > Chordata > Actinopteri > Cypriniformes > Catostomidae > Myxocyprinus > Myxocyprinus asiaticus. Next base: position 31,969,256 of record NC_059388.1, on the reverse strand, counting down.
AGCACACTATCAACCACATAGCAATTCTCTAGCAACCATCCACAACACCAATGGCGTAGATTTGGTTTGAACATTGGGGGGGAGTCCAAATATGGGTTCCGGAGGGATTAAACAGTGCATAATAACAGTTCAAACTAATGCACCGATAAATAGAAAATTATATTCATTGCATACTCTTAAATATTTATACTCTGTGTATCATATCAAACATTTAGAAAAACATTAACCCTTTCAGAAAATTACAATTCTTACCTGCTATATGAGTCTGCTTTCCTCACTCTGAAAAAAACAACTGATCATTTCTATGAACATCTTTAACATATTCACTGACATTTCATGTTTTATAAAATAATATAAAAGTTTTGTGTGGGTAACAGACCAACATTACACATGTTGTTAGCCACTGACTGTGTCTTGTGAGTTTTATTCCTGCAGGGGGCGCTTGACGCTCTGAAAACCGAATGCTCCATGCATCTGCATTTAAATCTCAGAACGTTTTATTTATTATTGGAGAAATTTTTACAATGGATAGTATTTTTTAATAAAGACTGATCATTGCAAGGATTCATACCTGCGAATGAAAATCCGCCTCAGCATTATCTATAAAAGCTTTTAAAAAAATCCTCATCCAGTAACAATAAATGACTGTGATTGGCCCATCCTAGCCAGCGCTGATTAAAGTAACAGGTACCACGTGACAGCGCCGTCTATGCTAGAGGGGGATTGTGCGACACTAGTTGGATGATACCAACTCATACAATGGAGGGGGACTTCAGTTTTTTGTCTGATTATGACTCACAGTCACATGTCACACAAAGACTAACAATATTAAACTAGATTAAAAAGTTTGTGGACAAACTTTAGGTTGGCTTGAAAAGGCTGGTCTGAAAGTTTAAACAGTTTAGACAGACAGACAGACAGACAGACAGACAGACAGTTAGATAGATAGATAGATAGATAGATAGATAGATAGATAGAAAAGACAGTAAGATAGATAGAAAAGACAGATAGACAGACAGACAGATAGATAGATA